>NC_064629.1:213423166-213727005 GCF_023864275.1 Schistocerca cancellata | reverse complement strand
CTAAGTAATGAAGTGCAGTTATTTAAACGCTGGATTCGAATTTGGAAGGAGCGGTTTTCAAATCCTCATCCAGCCTATGGATTTTGTTCTGCTTAACATTCCATGAACACTGGCCTTCGAAATAATTCTCTGACTGAGAAATTACTCGTCATTTAATTAATTCGTCATCGGTGGACGTTTCCCTCTAACCATTCTCCAGTACATGCCGTATTCTTTGGCAACACAGTACTTCCCTTTGATAATACATTACTTTCCTTTGGTAATATATTACTTTCCTTTGTTAATACATTACTTCCGTTTGATCAGAGTCCACAGACGTCGTAAATTTACGAAATGACGACATAAACCTGCCTGCGACTCAAAATAATGTTTATTAGTTCACTTTTAGACGGTTTCGGCTGTTTATGGATAATAATGTAATATGAGGATGAAGGGCGTGAGCGTGAGTGAGAAACCGCCCAGCCACAAGGATACAGGAGTTGAAAGCAAACATGTACGACAATTACCGGTATGTACCATCCTTTGAACCCTGAATGCACTTCAAGTGCCTTAACGACAGCACAACTGCATTCTTCTGCAGAAAGGCAAATATACATAAATTATATGAGAGCGTCTTATCTACTTACAAACCAAAACTTACGTTCTCCGATGCACTAATCATACTCTCAATCAGAATTATGTGTGAGAAACTGCATGTATTGAGCGATAGCAAATAGACTGTGAACCATATTAATTGCTGTACGATACAGTTTATGACCACAGCTACAAACAACCATTCTTGTGAAATTCTTGTTATAACACTGCAAGTATTTATAATTATCAGTGATCAGCTCCCAGACGCGTTAAAGGCTTTTATTCTGTCGTATTCAGGTGAACACACATATTACTCTACCGATGTATACGTACTGTTGATGTTATGGCTTTTCTGTGACGTGTCGAGGTCACAGTAGGTGAACCAATAACAATCTTTGACCTTAGGAAACAAACACGTAACATTTCACAGAAACGTAATAAAAGCTGCACCACACGTTCTCAGTAACGTAAAATGGACGCCCATGTGACGAAATGAGAGTAAACCTTCGAAGCGCCACGTGGAACAAGTAAATAATACTCGTGCCTGTATGTAGCATGTTTCATCTGTTATTTAATTTTTGAAGTCACACGCTTAAGGTGAAATCTAGTACGGATATTATGAAACTATTCCCGTACCATTCTGTAAACAAAACAGTCTTGGGTCTGTCTGATACACTCAGTAGTACGTCACTTATAAATATGGCGAAACGTCGTGTCTTTGTACGTAAACCAGAGCTACACTTTGAATTGCAGTCACCCACTGAGATTGAATTTAATTTCTTATCATGTGATTTGGGAGTATGAATTGTGCCGTGTTACTTACATTCGTTATCGAAACAAAAAAAAATATTTTAGTGGAAAAGTTTTCCTTCAATGGAGTATTCGTGACAGCAGTTTTTAGTTTCAAGACATGGATTTTAAGAAAATGAAAATCGATCAGTTTATTACATTTCTAGGGTGCTGAATGTTCCGCCAGCCTACGTTAATTGCTGTTCTTAGGGTGAGCAACGCTTAAATGACATTAATTGAGCTACACATATATTTCCATCTATATATTCATAAGTGTGCTCTAGATAGAATGAAGAAGGGAACAGTGCCGGGTGATGATGAGCTCAGCGTTGACATCCTCAAACTGGCAGGAGAGGTAACAATAAATCACTTGGCAAAAGTATTTACTTCCTGCCTGCACTATGCTTCAATCCCACTATCGTGGAACAAGGCTAAGATTATTTTGATACACAAGAAAGGAAGTATTCACAATATTAAAAACTACCGTCCTATCAGCTTGCTCTCAATTTTGTACAAAATTTTTACAAAGATCTTGTTAAACCGAATTAGTTCCACCCTAGACTCAGCCCAACCTATGGAACAAGCTGGATTCCGAAGCAATTTTAGCACTATTGACCACATTCTGACCGTTAGTGAAGTGATAAGCAGAGCGAATGAATACCAACTGCCTCTCTGCATTGCCTTTGTTGACTTTGAAAAGGCATTTGACTCCGTTAGCCATGTAGCTGTCCTCCAAGCTTTGAGTGAGAAAGGAGTGGGAGCAGCATACATTGAAGTGCTCAGGAAAATCTACGAGAATTCTTCAGCTTATGTTAACATCGGCGAATCAACTCAAGAATTCCGCATCATGTGGGGTGTCAAGCAAGGCGATCCCATCTCCCCAAAACTGTTCTCTGCTGTATTGGAAATGGCTATGTCAAAGCTGAGCTGGGGAGGTAAGGGAATTAGAATTAATGGAAGAAGGCTTACCAACTTGAGATTTGCTGATGATATTGCCTTACTGGCCAAAGACTTCGCAGAGCTCCAAAACTTAGTTACAGATCTTGCATCGGAATGTCAGCTGGTTGGCTTGAACATGAACCTTTCCAAAACAAAAGTAATATCCAACAAATGGGTCCCAGCTGGAGACGTGAAAGTCAAGGACAGTCTACTAGAAGAGGTCAGTGAATATGTCTACCTTGGCCAGATTATAAATATGAAGGGAGACCAGAAATCTATCGACGCATCAAGCTTGGTTGGAAAGCATTTGGGAAGAATTCAAAAGTATTCAGATCAAAAATGCCAGTAAATCTGAAGAAAGCAGTATTTGATCAATGCATTCTTCCTGTGATGACGTACGGATGCGAGACATGGACACTGAACTCATTTACAAAAGGGAAACTTAGGACAGCACAGAGAGCCATGGAGAGATCAATGCTGGGCTATACAAGAAAGGACAGGAAAAGGGCAGATGACATCCGGTCTGTGACGAAGGTTAATGACATCTTAGAGAGAGTAGGTTCCTTGAAATGGCAGTGGGCTGGCCACGACGCAAGAAGAAAAGACAACAGATGGACGAAGCTAGTACTGGAGTGGAGTCCGAGAGAGCACCGGAGGCCTAGAGGAAGACCACCAGACAGATGGGACAAAGACATCAAGAAGATCGCTGGTAACACCTGGCAGAGAACTGCCCAAGACCGTCCCACTTGGAGAAGACTTCTGAAAGCCTACCTGAATCCACGACTCGAAGAGGCCACATCATCTAATAATTGAATTGGCTGATGATGATGATGATGATTCATAACTAACGGAGTCTGCATAAAGGAAGGTACTGAGTAAACATTAGTCAATACCTCCCCTATACCATTCACATACGCATGAGGTCAAAATGACTGACGCTCTATGTATGTACATACCGTAGCATCCATTATTTTACTCTCACGGTCCCTACGAGAGATATACGACACAGACATGGAACTTTTACACTGAAGAACTCGAAAAGTGGTTCTTTAAATTTGTCCAACAGTATTTAGCGAGAACAACACCGTCTTTATGCGGAAGATTTGCTTCTAAGTTCGCTGAACATGTCCTTTTTCACATTAATATGTACACAATGTGATCAAACGTATCCGGACACCGTCAAAAGCACACGTGTTTCATATTAGGTGCATTGTGCCGCCACCTACTACCAGGTACCCCATATTAGCGACCTCAGTAGTCATTAGACATTTTGAGAGAGCAGAATGGGGCGCTCCGCGGAGCTCACAGACTTCGAACGTGGTCAGGTGGTTGGTTCTGTCAGACGTCTGTACGCGAAGTTTCCACACTCCTAAACATCCCTAGATCCACTGTTTCCGATGTGATAATGAGGTGGAAACGGGAAGGGACACGTACAGCACAAAAGCGTACAGGCCGAACTCGTCTGTTGACTGACAGAGACCGCCGACAGTTGAAGATGGTCGTAGTATGTAATAGGGAGACATATATCCAGACCATCACACAGGAATTCCAAACTGCATCAGGATCCACTGCAAATACTATGACAGTTATGCGGGAGGTGAGAAAACTTGGATTTCATGGTCGAACGGCTGCTCATAAGCCACACATCACGCCGGTAAATGCCAAACGACACCTCGCTTGGTGTAAGGAGCATTAACATTGGACGATTGAACAGTGGAAAAACGTTGTGTGGAGTGACGAATCACGGTTCACAATGTGACGATCCTATGGCGGGATGTGGCTATGGTGAATGCCAGCGTGTGTAGTGGACGGGCTTGCACCTCTTGTTTTGCATGGCACTATCACAGCACAGGCCTACATTAATGTTTTAAGCACCTTCTTGCTTCTCACTGTTGAAGAGCAATTCGTGGATTGCGATTGCATCTTTCAACTCGATCGAGCACCTGCTCATAATGCACGGCCTGTGGCGGAGTGGTTACACGACAATAACATCCGTGTAATGGACCGGCCTGCACAGATTCCTGACCTGAAACCTATAGAACACCTTTGGGATGTTTTGGAACGCCGAATTCGTGCCAGGCCTCGTCGGCCGACACCGATACCTCTCCTCAGTGCAGCACTCCGTGAAGAATGGGCTACCATTCCCCAAGAAACGTTCGATCACCTGATTGAACGTATGCCTGCGAGAGTGGAACACCATACTGAATTCCTGCATTACCGATGGAGGGCGCCACGAACTTATAAGTCATTTTCAGCGAGGTGTCCGGATACTTTTGATCACATACTGTATGAAACGTCCCCTTAGAAAAAATTATACATAACTGTGCTTAAACTGACACACAATATTTTTAGCGCAACGCAATCTGACTTTCAAAAATCCCTACAAAAGAATGGCCCTGACTAACATTAACCTATACGTTTCACAAATCACACCTCACCAAAATCTTCGTTACTCGAACTACTGCAATACAGCGAGCGCCACTACTGCCAGCTAAATAAAAGATTCAAACTACAGAAGGCACTAACTACTGATAGGCATAGTTAGCAATTGAAAGATGTTAATAGAGAACAAACAATGTATTTACCTTAACAGTCATAATATATATAGCAGTTCATGACATCCAGTCTTACAGATTTCAAAACTCCGCCATCTCTCTCCCCACATCCACCACTGCTGGCGGCTCACCTCCAAATGCGCAACGCTACGCGCTGTTCACGTCCAGCTGCCCAACACTACAATGGCAGACAACAATGCAAACTAGCCACAGACTGCACACAGCACAGCCAGTGATTTTCATACAGAGAGCGCTACGTGGCGGCGGCGTTACCAATATAAGAACCCAAACAGCCTATTTACAACTGTATCTTACGATCCTAGTCCTTCGTCCGGTATCTGGTTTGCCTTAAAACAACTCCAAACACTGAAGAAGAACTCCAGGTCATGCAGTAACCTTATATGCAGGTACTTTAAGAGAATCCTCCAAAAAGAACCCATAACTGATTTCAAGTGTTCATATCGTTTCAAATCATTTCGTAGCGCAATACCTCGGTACTTAAATGTTTGAATGAGGCTGCAGAAGGTATACAAGTAATCTTGTTACAGGATGCTGTTGACCATTTCTCTTACACATGGAAATAATCTCTCTTTTATCTAAATTTAAATAAGGCTGCTATTCAAGATATTATGGAAAATATTTGGAATTTATCAAGCATTTTCTATGTAACGCCCTTCGACATCGAGGTGAGCGATAGCTCGGAGGACAACTGAAACATTATCGTATTGAGATTCATCTAAAGTAATTTATGTGAGTTAAGAACATCTCAAGCTCGCACGGAAGACGAAAATTTAAACCCCGTACCCGCGAATACGAGCCCAGTGTTTCAGCAACTACGGAGCTCGGCTCGCTGCGAAGAGCGGAAGGTCGGCTTAGGTGCAGAAGACTGTGGCAGGCGAGAAGCGACCGTTAATTCTTTGGGAGAGTGACCGGGGCCGGGGGCAGATTTAGCGGTACACCTGCTCCGGTTAGGCCGTTGGGGAGCGATGCAAGCGGACCCCGGAAGCGGTGGCACGCCAGGGAACCCGACACGCGGACCTCCTACGACGCGATAGCTACCCGCACGCCGCACGCCGCACGCGGCCGCTCACTTACCGACCTCATCCCGGGCTTTTTTCTTCGGTCCCCTCTGCGCCCGTGACGTGGCCCTCGAGAGGCGCGCGCGCGTGGCCCACTTTGTTGAGGGTTCTCTCTGCCCCTCTTCGATGACATTCTGCTTGTTCTCCCCGCGCCGTTTCGTGCTTGCCGTAGCGGCTACGTCACGGCGCTTATCTTGTCCGTTCTGAACACTGTTGAACACTGTGATTGTACTGTAAATGATTCTAGTAGAAATAGAACCAGTCGTCAATTAACGTAAAGTAATGTTTAGCCTCCTGCTAGAATTGAAGCCATTGCAGGCTCAACATCAGACGATGGTAACTTCACCAGATACAACACTACTCACCCCTTCTACATCATACTTGTTATTTTAAATAGCTTTAGATACTTTTCGAACTGGTACCAGGCGATCGGGTGACCCTTCACCGCTGAAATACAGGGGCTGCAAAAAAAAAAACCATGGGAAAACAGTGAGAAAGCGTGCTTAAACATAAATGCGAATGCTAGACAAGTCTGCAGGTTGTGCTGTTGTGTTTACCCAAGAACTACACATGTCCAATGTCCTCAACACGTTGTAAGTGCCAATCGTAGTCTCAACACACCACGTATGTTACAAGAACATAGGTGACCGGTTTCGGTCATATCACTTTTTTTTTTATGTGTGTGTAGTGTCCACTGAAGAGATCATCCTTGACGACTTATTCGTCTAGGATGGGATGTAAGGATAAAAGGAAAACACTTTATTTACTACACATTCAGTTAAGCTTGGGCACGCAATGGGTCCTTTAGCCTGCTGTCTTTGGTGATGTCTATCTCCTGTGGAGGGTGAAATGTGTCAAGGCTGTTATGTGTGACTGCTTCCTCGTGTTATGACAGATTGCCTATGGGGGGGGGGGGTTAAACGTTATTGACTTCGGTACGCGATACTTGTGCCATCTTGCAGGGTTTACCGTTCCTACCGAATCTAATTGTCGAACTTCGTCCCTAAGGGCATCGATCTTGTCAAAAACTCGTAGAGCCTTGTCATGGACCTTCTCTTGTATAGTGGTCTCGTGGAGTGCGGTGCGGATGTCGACGTTTCTTGTCCACCATGGAGCTCCTGTGATCCACCGATAGCAAATGTTTTGCAGCGCTTGGAGTTTGTTGTAGTTGGAGACGCACGTAGTTCCCCACGAGGTGGAGCCATACAACATTGTGGGTTCCACCGTTGCCTTATACAATTGGAGTTTAGTCTTAGGGTTGAGATCCTTACTCTTCAGGAACGGAATCAACGACCTGGCCATCTTCTGGGCTGCCGTCTTCTTGCCGTCAATATGCTGCGTAAAGAGTAATTTTTTGTCAAGGTAGACACCGAGATACTTCACTCCCGGTGACCATGGGATAAATTGGTCAGCTATTTGGAGTCCGTCGTTCAGAACTGGTTTCCTCCGTGTGAACAGAACTGCTGCCGTCTTCGTCGGGTTGATCGTTATCTTATTTTGCAGCGCCCAGCGTTCCATTACAGCAAGTTGCCGTTGCATCCTAGCGATTAGCTGGTCCAAGTGTCGTCCAGTTGTCAGAAAGGCCGTATCGTCCGCATAAAAACTCGCCGTAACAAGGGGGTCTGTTGGGATGTCATTTATATATAAGTTGAAAAGTAGAGGCGAAATGACAGAGCCCTGCGGAATTCCTGCGGAGATCAGTTTCATTTCGGAGTTTTTATCGTCAACTCGGACATACAGTTTTCTGTCCTACCATCTTCGAAGGATGCCATGGATCTGATGATGGGCATGTGATATGACCGAAACCGGTCACCTATGTTCTTGTAACATACGTGGTGTGATCAAGACTGAATATTAAAAAGAAAAATTTTAAAAATCTTTGATCACTGTTCCAAAAATTTTTATTAAAATTGTAGTCACAACAGTTTTCTGTGTAGTTGTGAGTGCACTGTGTCGGAGGTAAGTGAATTAGAACATGGCTAACTCATTGGTGCTCATACGGTGGGTGCTTTCGTAACCAAGCTAGCCGAAGAAGGGCTTGGTGTTTCATCAGGCACCGTGTCGAATATTTATACTGCGTAGAGGGAAAGCGGAAAAACATCACCCACTATGTCACGTCGAGGATGAAAGTGTGTGTGAGTGATCGTGACGGATAGTCGTTGAAAAAGACAATAGCTGCAAAACTCACTACAGAACTTAATGTCCCACTCGCGAAACCTGCAGCACCAAAAAAACTCGAAGGGAGCTCCATAGGCAGGACATTACAGGGCGAACTGAGACTCCAAAACTGAGCATCAGCAACGCAAATCCTCAACACAGGAAAACGTGGTGCCGAAGCCATAAAACGTGGACTATGGAGCTATGGGAGAATGTGGCTTGGTCGGATGTATCACGCTGTTTCCAACTTCTGGCCGAGTTTACCTCCCAAGAGTGAAACATCGCAGCGTTCGGTGACACATCCAATGGTACAATATTTGTCCCCAAATGATGATGCCGTGTTCCAAGACGACAGGGCACCTGTTCACACAGCTCGCATCGTTCAGGTCTGTTTTTGTGAGCACTGGGATGAATTGCCACTATCTTGCAGGAAGAATGGAGTAATATTCCCTTGAACACCATGCAGAACCTGTATTTATACATTCCGGGACGACTGGAAGCTTTTTTGGATGCCAACTGCTTCCCAATACCTTGTTGCGATTTCATGTTTCCGTATTTTTGTGCCATCCCTGTAAGTGATGGTAGTGAAATGGTGTGTATGATTCAGACGCTTGTATGGAATCAACGTAGCAGGATTTCTCGACACGGTGTAAGAAAAGCGATCATAAAAATATGCTAACCGAACGGAACCGGAAACGATTGTTACACCTTGTCAATTACAATCTTTTTGAAACCCGATAGGAACTGCTGCTAACAGTGAATGTAATTCCATCTCAGTTTCATAGTGGACATTGCGAGGACTATTCAGTGCTCATATGGCATCGGATACCACGCAGAAAGTCATTACTCAAAGCAGCAAGTACAGTTTCCCGTCTTCAGTATATATAATAACTCAGAAACTGAACAGTAGTTGGAGGCGTGTAATGTGTTCCTCCGATCGCCATTCTCTCTCTTTTCAAATGATTCAAGGCATCAAGTGCACTGAAGATCAATGGGACGTTCAGCCCGCAGTATTAGAGGGTGTGGTTCAGGACAGGGATGGTTCTTTGACGCTTGTGACTTGGTCCCATTGGTTTAGGATAGTGTGAATATCAACCAGTATGTTTATTTCAACGTTATCGGAGACCTAGTGTTGCCCTTTCCTCTAACCCTTCATGATGAATACGCTCTGTAAATGTCTTGCAATTTCCAAACATTGAAGAAAATACGTTTTTTAAATGGTTAACACTAAACCTGCTATTTATTTTTCTGGCTGAGTAGTTTCGGGTTTTGCCCATTTTCACTAGTCACCCATTGCAGAGAATAAAATTTGTTACTAGCGGATTTGTCGAATGTGAATAATAAAGCTGTCTGTGGTAATATGTTTCGTATGGTAACTACCTACGTATTTTGCATGTAGGATGTATTTTATGTGGACGGTTCTATTTATGTCATCACACGCAAATTTATCTCAGACCCGGGATAAAGGATGTCACTATTGTTGTTACACTTTACTGTATTACGCCGAAGTAGGTGCATTATGTATATTTTTTTGTTGATTGTGGTACCTCCATTATACAGCATGATGTGATCCACGTGAGAGCGATGTTTTATGACCAGAAGAGAATTTGTTGTTATTGGATTACACTGTGTGTCACGCTGGCTTAATTATCGTAGTTGTTATCTTAATTTTGACAGATGCTGATGCAAAGGGTTAATTTGGCGGGGAGGAGATCAAACTGCGAGGTCATCGGTCTCATCGGATTAGGGAAGGAAGTAGGCCGTGCCTTTTCAACGGAACCATCCCGGCATTTGCCTGAAGTGACTTAGGGAAATCACGGAAAACCTAAATCAGGATGGCCGGACGCGGGATTGAACCGTCGTCCTCCCGAATGCGAGTCCAGTATGCTAACCACTGCGCCACCTCGCTGGGTTGCTGCAAAGAATTTAATCATAATATCTTATATACTCTCTGATGTATTCAGTTTATTACTGGACTGTATTAATTTCACTGACTACATTCAGTGTGAGGCACAGAGTACAATAAATTTTCATTTTCTTTTCAGCACTATTTAAGAGGAAAAAAATTGTTTCATTTGCATTTCAGTGGTTTGATATCCGCATACGATAGGGTTGTCGTTACAAAATTTATATAAGCCTGTAAACGTGGGAGCCTGAAACCTGAGGTCAAAAAAATGGTTCAAATGGCTCTGAGCACTATGGGACTCAACATCTTAGGTCATAAGTCCCCTAGAACTTAGAACTACTTAAACCTAACTAACCTAAGGACATCACACACACCCATGCCCGAGGCAGGATGCGAACCTGCGACCGCAGCAGTCCCGCGGTTCCGGACTGCAGCGCCAGAACCGCTAGACCACCGCGGCCGGCAACCTGAGGTCAACACTTCATGTTACACATATCCTAACAATCACATATTGTTATGTTTCAGCCGGCCGTTGTGACCGAGTGGTTCTAGGCGCTACAGTCTGGAACCGCGCGACCGCTACGGTTGCACGTTTGAATCCTACCTCGGGCATGGATATGTGTGATGTCCTTAGGTTGGTTAGGTTTAAGTAGTTCTAAGTTCTAGGGCACTGATGACCTTAGAAGTTAAGTCCCATAGTGCTCAGAGCGATTTTTTTTTGTTATGTTTCAACAACTGTTTAAGGAGACACATTAGCTACATAATACGTCACAGTCAATACATAATCTCATGAAATGTACTGTAAATAATCGGTTATTGTTTCAACACAAACACTCATCTCTATAATTACAGTGCTACAAAGAAAAAATGAGGTATATTATTCTTCAATAAATATTAACTTTAGCTTGGAAAGAAATGGCTCACTTTCCTATCAGAATCACTGATCACTTATCTAATTATATAAACTGCCTGATAAATAGTTAAACTAAGTCTGTAGATAAGGTAAACAAATTCCTTGTAGGTAATTCCTTCTACTCCATAGAAAAATTATTGGATATTAACTTGTAACTTATTTAGTGCTCAAATATTATATAATTACCTATCATTAAACTAAATGTTCATTTTTGTTCCTAAAGACATCTGTAACTGCACATGATTGTGCCGCATTTAAATAAAATTAATTAATAATGTATTAATTGTATCATTTCACGTAAGTAAAATTAACTCATGGAGCACAAAACTAATTAACTAGCTGCCAGGACCAAATAACGAAATGGCTTTCTAACGTAAGTGACGTGTTCAGATTATTGTAAATTAGACTCGAAGTAGCAATACACTTTTCAATTATTTATGTTCTTCGTTTGAATCGAATCTTCAAATCAGTGGCTTTGAACATTAAAATAATATCACTGACTACATTCAGTGTGAGACACAAAGTACAATAAATTTTCATTTTCTTTCCAGCTCTATTTAAAAGGAAACGTATTGTTTCATTTGTATTTCAATGGCTCCCACATACAATAGGGTTGTTATGCTCTCGTAATTTGTAGGGTATTGTTTGTAGCCTCCTATTCTGTGCGTGATTGAGATAGGATGGAGTGCAATTCATTGCTGAATAAGATACTTTTGAAAGTTTCTTTGAATCGTTTGTGTTCAAGTATTTGTATTTCAATGGCTCTCACATACAATAGGGTTGTTATGCTCTCGTAATTTGTAGGGTATTGTTTGTAGCCTCCTATTCTGTGCGTGATTGAGATAGGATGGAGTGCAATTCATTGCTGAATAAGATAGTTTTGAAAGTTTCTTTGAATCGTTTGTGTTCAAGTATTTGGTGATTAACGCAGGATGGAGTGCCTTTAACATGCTGATTAAGGTGCTACGGAAATTTTCTATGAATTTTTTGCTGCGCAGTTCTGTTTATTCATTTACCATTTATTCTAGGTGCTTGGGTGTGTGAATGTAGATTTTTATTTTTTTTTCTAAAATGTCGGTTAACTCGGCACTGAAAACTTTATGTAAAATTGTGAGATTTCGGTCGGTATTTTCAGTGGAGTGTTTATTCTCTCTGAGGTGCGTGCCGAAAGCTGTGAACACTCCCGCTTTCCAAGACAACAACAACCGTATCTACAGTCTGCACTCTTATGCGCCAGGTTTGACGAGCACTCAGGCACCCTACTCCTCCTCGACTGGCCCGCTAAATACTCGTTCTTCATCCCTCAGAAAATGTCTGTGACTATTTACAGCAGCTGGTAAATCATCGCCGTCCTTGTACTTGATATTAAGTAGCTCAACTCTAATGATTAACGACTGGTTTCAGCTAGATGTTACATAGATGAAGAAACTTCCTCGTCGAACTGAGACCAATATCTGAGTCAGAGCTGGTGCTACACGATATGAGTGTGATTTCTTCTGGTGGAGAATATTTTTTGTTTTGTGTGTGTTCCTATAGCTGTACTATATTTCGTGAAACCCGTTCACCTATATGCACTTGAGGGTAACCATACCGCAGTTCGTGGTCTATTGATTAGCGTTGCTCCCTGTAGTTCCTGGGCTCCCAGGTTCCACTCCAGGCTGGGATAGAGATTTTCTTCGCATGAAGACTCGGTGTTTGTGTGGACTTTATTGTTTCGTTTCATCACCATCGTCACACAAATCAGCGTTGTGGCGTGAGATTCAAAGACTTACATTAGGCGTCCGAACTTCCTCAGACGGGCTCTTCCCATCAATAATGCCACAAGATCGTTTCATTTTGTTTGCGTATAACCAGCATATTTTTATTCCTAATGCTTTAATTCTTAGTATTCACTAATGTGTGTAACTTAGAAGAGACTTTAAGAGCCAAGAAACAACATGAAACACGGCGAATAAAGTGTGCGGTTATAATTTCCTTGCAAATATTGTGACACGTAACACACTGATACTTACATGAATACTGGATATCCGTGAGTGGGTGGCACTTACGCGTGTCAATGGAATACAGATATTTTACGTCATACCTTCCTATGGCAAAACAGAATACACAATCTCCACAAAAATAGAGGATCGGGCTGTCCAGTATGGCGGCCCTTGAAATAGTATTGGTCAGTGGTGGAGACGTCCTTTGTTCTAGATCGACTCATAATTATGAATAGCGTTTAAATCCAAAGGCGAGCTATCCGCCATAGACGTGTAATTTCATCATGTTGCATGTAATTCATCAACAGAGCCATTGTTTATGGTCCAGCATTACTTTCCTAGTCCAAACGCGGAGTGCGGGTTGTTATCCCTACAGATTACGACGGTTACTGAACGCCTAAGTTCCTACCACCTGCAATACCACAAATTTGCTATGTAATTCTGCTTCCATGAAACCACCGAACAAAGTGGCGCAGGTGTTAGCACATTGGACTCATTGGACTCCGATTCAGGAAGGCGACCGTTCAAATCCGCTTCCAGTCATCCAGATTTATGTTCTCAGTGATTTCCCGAAGTAGCTCCAGGTGAATGCCGGGATGGTTCCCTTGAAAGGGCACCCTAATTTTCCTACCTCCTTCCACACGACTTCAGTATTGTATGCCACACACACAGCACGCAGTCGGAGCCATTATTCCCAAGACCTCTACCACACAAGATAGTCTCGTATTAACATGGCGTGCTTCTCAGGTGTTCCCGAATGTTTCGCCACAATCTGATCTGGTCTACTCAGCGAGGCCATGGTGCATCGTTCTTTCGTGGATTTCGAAGGTCTCATAACTTAATGAGTATAGTTTAGCAATAATACTCTCACCTTAAAAAAAAAACAATAAAAAAACAAAAAAAACAAAAAAACAGAACACCTTGAACGACTAGAGATAAGATGTTCATATCCACAGGATATGTACAGTAGTATGTTCTGCAGAAATGATTACCACTTCAGTCACCGCGGTTCAGTATGTATCTTGTTGCCATGGGCCCTGATAACTCGTCCATGCGTGATGGCATTGACGCATATAGAGCGCCAATGGGGTTTTGTTGTATACCCATCCATGCTGCGATCACTTGGTTCCAATGTTCATCTGTGGTGGTTGGCACTGGGTGTCAGCGCCGCACCCGTAGTTTTATGTCTTGCCGAAAAATATTGTCTAGTATTGTGTGCAGAAAGGGTATCATTTTCAAACAAACAAAACCTAGATTCGTCCTAAAACACTATCTGATGCCATTCCTGTACCCAGTGACGTCGTTCCATACACCATTGCCGTCTACCATGTTTTTTCACATTCGTCAAAAGTAAGCGGAGAAGTGGACGACGCGCATGTAACCAATGCCATAATAAATGGCGATAGACTGTCACCCCTGATAGCATACGATGTGTACACTGTTGCGCCAGAGCCGAGGACGACGCAGAACTGTTCTGCTATGCCATTTGGATGAGATGTCGACCTTCTCTGTGGGTGGTGTGGGTGGTGCGACCTGACTCATCTCGTCGTGTTCTACGGCCGTCAGTGAACCATTCTGTACACATCCGTTGCTCTGTCGAAACAATTCGTTCCACAGGAGCAGCAGTTTCCCAGATGGATGCATCACATTCTCTCATGCCAATAGTGCGCCCTCTTTCAGAACTCACTAATTTGACGGTACGGTTCGAGTATAAGTCTTGGTGATCATGTAAGACAACAACCAGTTTTTGTGTTTTCGTTGGGATGTTACCATCCCTCATAAAGTAAAAACTGCTTATTAGTTGCTAGATTCTTCGACTCAGCCACAGATGCAAACTTAGGAGCTCAAGTTTTCTCTCCTGTTGCGGAAGACAATTATCATGGACCTTGATTTGGAAGTGTTTTATTTCCGGAGTATCCTGATAGCTAGAAACCAACACCTAAGTTGCAAGTCATCGTCTGTGGATTTTATGAATCGGTAGTATCTGTCGTGTATAAGTAAAAATATGAAGAAAAGAGTTAGGTGATTAAGGTCAGTAGTAACAAAGATTTATTTTCCCGTAAGAGCACAGACAAAAAACATGGGTTTTATGGGTTTCAAATTTAACTGACGTTCTCAGTTTCTCTCAGATATATGTGCTAGGTGAATCTGACTAGTATTTCTGACGACTGATTATTTAAACGCCATTTAAGTGTCTTCATTAGTCCAGTAATGTTTTTCTTTTACATGCTCGTGAGTGTATATATGCGAGTACGGAATGTTCTTGATACATCACTCAATTACGATTTAAGAAGGTTTGCCTATCAACAAGGAAGTAATAGGTATGTGAGTGTTCATGAAATATATACAACAAGCCGCACTAATAACCTCGCCCTTCAGTGCCCTAATACTCCCTTCACTACTCTCATTATTACTGGACAAATTAGAGGATGTTCGTGTATACACTTAGTTTATATTGTTTTTGTCGTGGTCTGGGGTCCAAAGACCAGTTTAATGCACCTCTCTATGCTAATATATCCTGTGCAAGCTACTTCATTATGGCGGATCCAGTAGACTCCGTTAAATCAACGTGACAGTCATCTCATGAACTACAGACGTGTTGTACGATAAACGAAAGAAGAGTGTTTTATGCCGACCAATTTTTAGTTTAGATTTTCCACTCCTGTAACCTACGAATGTCACAAGTTAAGAGTCTAGAATATGAGCAGTGGTATTACTTACATATATTGAAAAACAACGCTAGCAGCATCCGTAGTAAGCTGTGATGCCGGTCGGGGTGGCCGAGTGGTTCTAGGTGCTACAGTCTGGAACCGCGCGACCGCTACGGTCGCAGGTTCGAATCCTTCCTCGGGCATGGGTGTGTGTGATATACTTAGGTTAGTTAGTTGTAAGTAGTTCTAAGTTCTAGGGGATTGATGACCACAGCAGTTAAGTCCCATAGTGCTGAGAGCCATTTGAACTTTTTTTTAAGCTGTGATGGGAACGCAGCGGGGTGCGTCAGAAGTTGGTTGTAAGTGACTAAAGAGAGGGTAGCAGTCCGATGACGACCTTTAAAGCAGTGAGCTGACTTAACGAGTTTCGATAATTGTGCCATATCCTGCTGTCAACGGGAGGACGACGGTTCAATACCGCGTCCGGCCATCCTGATTTAGGTTTTCCGTGATTTCCCTAAATCGCTCCAGGCAAATGCCGGGATGGTTCCTTTGAAAGGGCACGGCCGACTTCCTTGCCCGTCCTTCCCTAATCCGATGAGACCTATGACCTCGCAGTTTGGTCTCTTCCCCCAAACAATCCAACCCCCTGCTGTCAATTTAACTACGGAATGCGCAAAGCATTCGGGAGAAAGGGGATCTTAAACCCGAAAGTCCAAAAGTTACTCTCTATTACTACAAAAATAACTTTGTAGTTCATAAAACACAAACGAATACACTACCTGGGCTATTTGGCATCGGTAGACGTAAGTAAGGGTCGCCAAACATTTTCTCGCGACATCACATTCGCTGGTTTCACCGTCTCGCAATCACCTTCCAATCTAACTTAGACCATAGGCTACCCTAGTAGTAGTAGTAGTAGTAAAAGTAGAGATAACAAGAAGTTTTGACGACGGAAGTGTAAGGCAAACATTAATCAGCCCGTCTAGTGAGAAGTAATCTGCAAAGAACGTCGAAAGGTTTCAACTTCAGTTCTGAAATACATGAGCTCTTATTGATAAGCTAAACTATCCTACCGTCAGCTACGTGACACAGGAGTGTTGTCAACCTTTATACCACAACCAGCTTTGACGACGGAAGCGTAAACCAACCTTTAATCATCCTGTCTAATCGCGAGTAATCTGCAAAGAATATCGAAAGGTTTCAACTTCTGCTCTGAAATACATGACCTCGTATTGATAATTTAAATATAAATAATCTAAATAATCTGCCATCAGCTACGTGGCACAGGAGCGTAGTCTACCTATATACCACAGACATAAAGCGTCCAGGTTAACACTGACTTGTTCTAAACCTTAAACATGTCAAATGGTTCAAATGGCTCTAAACACTATGGGGCTTAACATCTGAGGTCATCAGTCCCCTAGACTTAGAACTACTTAAACCTAACTGAACTAAAGACATCACACACTGCCACGCCCGAGGCAGGATTCGAACCTGCGATCGCAGCAGCAGCGCGGTTCCGGACTAAATTACCCATGTCATCAATGTAGGTCAATGGAGGCCTGTGCTGTGATAATGCCACGCAAAACAACAAGGGGTGCAAGCTCCCTCCTTCAAAAACACGACCACACCATAACACCACCGCCTCGGAGTTTTACTGTTGGCACTGCACACCCTGGCAGACGACGTCCACCGGGCATTCGCCGTACCCACACCCTGCCATAGGATCGCGACATTGAGCACCATGATTCGTCACTCCACACAACATTTTTCCACTGTTCAATCGTCCAATGTTTACGCTCCTTACACCAAGCGAGGTGTCGTTCGGCATTTACCGGCGTGATGTGTGGCTTATGAGCAGCCGCTCGACCATGAAATTAAAGTTGTTTCACCTCCAGATTAACTGTCATAGTACTTGCAGTGGATCCTGATGCAGTTTGGAATTCCTGCGTGATGGTCTGGATAGATGTATGCCTGTTACACATACGACCCTCTTCAACTGTCGGCGGTCTCTGTCAGTTAACAGACGAGGTCGGCCTGTACGCTTTTGTGCTGTAGGTGTCTCTTCACATTTCCACTTTACTATCACATCGGAAATAGTGAACCTAGTGATGTTTAGGAGTGTGTAAATCTCGAGTACAGACGTATGACACAAGTGACACCCATCACCTGACGACGTTCGAAGTCCGTGAGTGTCGCGGAGCGCCCCATTCTGCTCTATCATGATGTCTAATGACAACTGAGGTCGCTGATATGGAATACTTCGCAGTAAGTGGCAGCACAATGCACCTAATATGAAAAACGTATGTTTTGGGGGTGTTCGGATACTTTTGATCACATAGTGTATAAGTAGGTAAATGTCTGTATATATGCGTTATATATTTTATTCTTAATCCGTAATATTACATGTCCAGTATCCTTGTAAAAATGTTCCATGGGTGAATGAATCTAGTATTATTACTACATCGTCAACCCTGCATTGGCTGTAGTGCCAGAGATCAGTTCATTTCTAGCCATTTTTCCCATTTTTAGAGACTCGCAACAGATTTTGGTTTAATTTTGCACCTGAAATGCTTGATGACATGTAATTTGTTTAATCTAAAGATACTGATTCTCACACACATGAAATATCTGATCAAATGTATACGGACACCTACTAGTGGACATTGATATGGGATGTGTCCACTCTTTGTCTTTATGACCTGTACTCCGTTGGGAACACTTTCAACGACATGTCTGAACATCTGTGGAGGAATGGCAGACCGTTCTTCAGCAGCCAATACCGCAGAAGGTAGTTATGTTGGACGCTTAGGACTGGGGTGAAGCCGAATTTCTAACTCATCCCAAAGGTGCCCCATTAGGTTCAGGTCAGATTTTTGACTGGCTGGTGCGTTTCAGGAATGTTATCGTCAATAAACCTTTGCACACAGATTTTGCCCTATGGCAATGTGCATTGTCATGCTGCTACAATCATCGTCTCCGAACTGGTCTTCTACTGTACGCAGTATACAGGGTGAACATTAATAAAACCGACAAACTGCAGGGACGGATTCCTGACTGGAAATGGAAGAAAGTGGTCCTATGACCATATGTCTGGAAATGCATAGTTGGGACTGTAGGTAGCGCTGACGAATGAAAGTTCCTCTGACCACGTGCCGTGCGTTCCTTGTGTGTTGCCGGCTGTGTGATAGATACAGCTACTATAAGCGTCAAAATGGTCCGGTATTCATGACGGGAAGAAGCCGATATGATGTTTGCGTACGGTCAAGTAGATGGAAGCGGTCGAGAACAGCACGGCCTCACAGACACCAACGACATCGCACAACAGTTCTAGCCCTTTCTGGGCATATATGCGATCATGGGTGCTTTCAGAACGTGCACGGAGACGCCGAACAGTACGTACACCAGATTTGGAGGACCGGATTCAACGGGATTTTGGAACGAACCTGAGTAAAAGCTATAGACAAGGGCCCTCAAACATGGTATAAGCAAAGTACTAAAGTGTGGCAGTCCACGATGCGACGTGTGAACATCTGTTGTGACGTGGATGTGATGCAGACTTGTACTGTGTTCCGGAACGATTTGTCGTCGTTGCACGCACGCCGTCCATTTCCGAACGCATGTTCACCCTATATAATGCCGTAAAATGTGTTCATATCCCTCCACATTTGGCCTTTTCTTAGGCACAATAAGGGGGCAAAGCCCTAGTCACGAAAATCACGTCCATACCGTAACACATTCTCTCACGTACTTCACAACTGGAGCTCCAAATGATGGCCGGTAGCGTTCTTCAGGCATTCGCCAAACCCAAACCCTTCTATCGATTTGCCACAGGGCGTAGAGCGATTCATCACTCCAAAGTACTCGTTTCCAGTCGTCCACCGTCCGATGGCGTCGCTGTTTACACTACCTCAAGTGTCGCATAGCGATGACTACAGAAATGCGTATCTCATGAGGGGCTGCTCGGCCATTGTACTCCATTCTTTTTAGCTCTCTCCGCATAGTCATTGTACTAGCTGGATTGCTGGTAGCACTCTGGTAGTCAAGAGCGATTTTTTTTTCCACTGATTTAATGTAATTTTTTCCAACCACGCTCCGCAATGGTCGGTGGTCTCTGCCCGTCAGCACATGTGATCTGCCTGGTCATGCTTTAGCCATGGCTGTTCTTTCGCGTTGCCATTCACAATCACATCCACCAACTGTCAACTTGGGCAGCCTTAGAAGGTTTAAAGTGTTCCGGATGGATTTATTATTCAGGTGGCCTCCAACGACTAGTCCATGTTCGAAGTCACGGAGCACTTCTGACTGAACAATTCTGCTGTTACTGCTTCCCTACTGCCAAAACAATGCTTAAGTCTCCTTTTACACTACCGGGTCCACCTCTCGGGGCATCTAGTGATCAGTGTCGCATTACCTACAGTTTTTCTGGTAGTCTTGATCAGATAGTGTGTTTCTACATCATCGCATATACCACTCTTGGACAAAGTATCTGCAGATAATAGTGTGTAACAGTACTTTTTAATGCTGTGTTGAGCAGAAAATTGCTGGTACAAAGATAATACAGACAAAGCCGTAATAAACCACAGACCTTGCTTCTTAAGTCCATAATCATAACGATATTATTTTCTGAAGCATTTGTAGTTACTTCTTGTATTTCATAATCTGATAAAGTCAATCCCCAACAAACCTCGTGGTAAAGGTAGGCAGCGCACCTTCGTACACAGTGTAGAGTGAATTAATCGTGAGGGTGGAGCCACAGACATCAATAACTTCATTCAATGCACAAATAGCGTGCCACGACAAAAGCGAAACGTTTCTTTGAAGCGCGTTTGGTAAAGAGCGTTATATTTTACGGTCCATGATAAGAGACACTTTCCCGGAAGATTTATTTTGTGAACAAAAGATCTTGATCTTAATACCAGTTAGAGAGCAACGAAGATTTGTTCACAAGGAAAGGAAGGAACAACGCCAATTTTTGTGAGATATTCTTGGCCAACGGATAATAGTTTAGCTTCACATTAAGTTTCTGTACTTCGTAAAACAAATATTATCTGCAGTTATAGCTCTCTGTTTCCTACAATGTACGACGAATCATCCAAAAAATAAGTTACATGACAAAATTCTGGAGGTATTACAGTATTCATGCAATCTTCTCATGCACCACACAAAAATGTTTTCTTTTCCTTAAGAAAAGACACTGATTTGTTTTAACTGCCGGTTATCTGAAAGCTGTGTCATAAGACTGCATGCTCTACACGAATAAAAATATATACCTGGGGTAGTCCTTTTACAAAAGCGGCAAACTTCAAGTTTACTTGGCGCCAGCTGCCAGTTGCCGGTTCTTACTGGCAGGGGTCTCCCTGGCGCAGCTAACACACTCGCTCGCTCATTACCCAATCTCCGTCGAAGGAAGGAATGTTAGGATTTAACGTCCCGTCGACATCGAGGTGATTAGAGACGGAGTCAAAGTTCCAATTGCTTCAAGGATGGGGAAGGAAATCGACCGTGCCCTTTCGAAGGAACCATCCCGAAATTTCCCGGGAGCAGTTTACGGAAATCACGGAAAACGTAAGTCTGGCTGGTCGGACTCGGATTTGAACAGTCTTCATCCAAATTGCGAGTCTAATGTCATAACGCCACTGCGCCACTTCACTCGTTCCTGTGCGTCGAGACGAGGTGGCGCTAACATAGCAACAATGGGTTGTTTCCGTCCTCTGTTTCAACAGATGCAACTCAGTTACATCCGCGCGATGTGTTTTTCTTAACAAACAGCTGCCTTCACCCCTTTTCCCTGGCGGATAACTGGGGTAGTTTGGAGACACGCAAGTCGCCGAACTGGCGTCCGATTGAATGTCTTGCACTCAGCCATTGAAGTAAGGTAGTTAAAGTTCCGCATTCTGGCCGTATACAGGCTAATCCTACCCTACCGGTCGTCGT
The DNA here is from genome assembly GCF_023864275.1 of Schistocerca cancellata. Lineage (NCBI taxonomy): Eukaryota > Metazoa > Arthropoda > Insecta > Orthoptera > Acrididae > Schistocerca > Schistocerca cancellata. The sequence continues at coordinate 213,705,521 of NC_064629.1, read as the reverse complement.
GTCATCCCTGGCGGCTTGGTTGGATGCGGAATGGAGGAGCATGTGATCTTCACACTGCTCGTTGTCGGGTTTCTTGACCTCTGTTGGCCTCACGAGGCGGAATACACCCTTGGCAGGGCCGGGAATCGAACCAGGTTCGCCGGCCGAGGTGGCCGAGCGGTTCTAGGTGCTTCAGTCTGGAACCGCGCGACCGCTACGGTCGCAGGTTCGAATCCTGCCTCGGGCATGGATGTGTGTGATGTACTTAGGTTAGTTGGGTTAAGTAGTTCTAAGTACTAGGGGACTGATGACCTCAGATGATAAGTCCAGTAGTGCTCAGACCCACTTGATTTTGAACCAGGATCGTCAGTATGGCACTTAGCTGCGCTGACCATTGAGCTACGGTGGTGGACGCTCAACTCTTAAGCCATACGCAATTTATTTTTAGTTTGAATAGGCAGCAGGAATCTCGTAATGGACAACTGACCTTCTGGGTCGCCTGATATGTCTATATTTGATTTTTTGTTGTGTAGTTTTGTGAAAGAGTTCGTCTACGTACCTCCCCTTCTAACAAATGTGGCTGAACTGTGAGGCCACATACAAACAACAGGGAATGCTGTAACTCCAGTCATGGTAGCCAAAGTAAGGCACGAGTTGGACTTTAGTCTATATGTCTGTCATGTCCCCCGGTGGTTGGGACAAAACTTTGATTCTAAACGTAATTGTAAAAAGTACCCCAAGTTTGTATGTGTATAAATGTAAAACATATGACCTTGTAAAATCGGATGGTTCTTTTGAAAATAAAGACTTTGTAGTCTTGTACGGAAGTTAAAATTTACTCCAAGTTTTCATCTTCATTTTTGAAATCCGATGAATATTTCAAACACGCTGTATTGTAACAATTAGACTGGATACATGTTTCATAGCCAATGTTCCACATAATTTTATTTGAGCACGATAAAATTTTAGGGCTGTCAGCTCATCTATTGGTAAAATAATGTTGCAATCAAAGATTTTACTGCAGCACTCAGATGTATGCGGACGTAAAAAGGGTCAGGAACCTACTATAAAAGTCTGTGAATATCCTGTTTACTGTGATATATTTAATTTCTTCATTGTTAATTCATTCTAAACTACCTTTTGGTTCAAGAAATCTAGTTCCCTGCACTCCTCCGCGTAGTGGGAAGATTGCGATACTACGTAGGAGCTTCTTTGTCTCCTGCAAGAGTAGCCATCTCCTTTTCAGTTTCATTCAAGTAACTCGGATACGGGTCTTGCCCTTTAAGTTATTGGAGTGTGCATCATAATTTGTGATATTTATTTTTGTATCAGATACTACTAAGTGAGCATTTTAAACGACTATTGTGTTAAGCGAATCTATTTTTTTTTTAATTTAGTGCAGCTTCCACTGTCTCATGGTTCGCAATGCAGATCCGTCGTCTTCATTCTGAACGGTGTGTCACTTCGGTGTGAAGTTTTATAGTATTTAAGTCAGTATGCTACATCTCTACCCAAAGTTGCTTTGGTCGTACCTTCGACCTTTTTCTTTCAGTCTCCACTGTGAAGCCTGTCTTCGACATAGTTTCATCTTTCACAGCCAGTGTACACCGAAACCATCATAGACAATTTTCTTGAATTGCTTTATCTGGATCAGCGTAACATCAATGATTTATTTTAACACCATGATCCGAAAGGTGATGCTACCTAATATCATTAGCTGTCTATTTATGTTTCCATTATACTTTCTCGACGCACTGCCTACGCCTAACAGACCAACATTTGATGCTGTAGAGCGCGTAACGTGGCTCAATCTTGATATAGTAGGGGTCAGTGAAGTGAAGTGGAAGGAAGACAAGGATTTCTGGTCAGTTGAGTATCGGGTAATATCAACAGCAGCAGAAAATGGTATAACAGGTGTAGGATTCGTCATGGATAGGAAGGTAGGGCAGAGGGTGTGTTACTGTGAACAGTTCAGTGACCGGGTTGTTCTAATCAGAATCGACAGCAGACCAACACCGACAACGATAGTTCAGGTATACATGCCGACGTCGCAAGCTGAAGATGAACAGATAGAGAAAGTGTATGAGGATATTGAAAGGGTAATGCAGTATGTAGAGGGGAACGAAAATCTAGTTGTCATGGCCGACTGGAATGCAGTTGTAGGGGAAGGAGTAGAAGAAAAGGTTACAGGAGAATATGGGCTTGGGACAAGGAATGAAAGAGGAGAAATACTAATTGAGTTCTGTAAAAAGTTTCAGCAAGTAATAGCGAATACCCTGTTCAAGAGTCACAAGAGGAGGAGGTATACTTGGAAAAGGCCGGGAGATACGGGAAGATTTCAATTAGATTACATCATGGTCAGACAGAGATTCCGAAATCAGATACTGGATTGTAAGGCGTACCCAGGAGCAGATATAGACTCAGATCACAATATAGCAGTGATGAAGAGTAGGCTGAAGTTCAAGACATTAATCAGGAAGAATCAATACGCAAAGAACTGGGATACGGAAGTACTAAGGAATGACGAGATACGTTTGAAGTTCTCTAACGCTATAGATACAGCAATAAGGAATAGCGCAGTAGGCAGTACAGTTGAAGAGGAATGGACATCTCTAAAAAGGGCCATCACAGAAGTTGGGAAGGAAAACATAGGTACAAAGAAGGTAGCTGCGAAGAAACTATGGTTAACAGAAGAAATACTTCGGTTGATTGATGAAAGGAGGAAGTACAAACATGTTCCGGGAAAATCAGGAATAAAGAAATACAAGTCGCTGAGGAATGAAATAAATAGGAGGTGCAGGGAAGCTAAGACGAAATGGCTGCAGGAAAAATGTGAAGACATCGAAAAAGATATGATTGTCGGAAGGACAGACTCAGCATACAGGAAAGTCAAAATAACCTTTGGTGACATTAAAAGCAACGGTGGTAACATTAAGAGTGCAACGGGAATTCCACTGTTAAATGCAGAGGAGAGAGCAGATAGGTGGAAAGAATACATTGAAAGCCTCTATGAGGGTGAAGATTTGTCTGATGTGATAGAAGAAGAAGCAGGTGTCGCTTTAGAAGAGATAGGGGATCCAGTATTAGAATCGGAATTTAAAAGAGCTTTGGAGGACTTACGGTCAAATAAGGCAGAAGGGATAGATAACATTCCATCAGAATTTCTAAAATCATTGGGGGAAGTGGCAACAAAACGACTATTCACGTTGGTGTGTAGAATATATGAGTCTGGCGATATACCATCTGACTTTCGGAAAAGCATCATCCACACAATTCCGAAGACGGCAAGAGCTGACAAGTGCGAGAATTATTGCACAATCAGCTTAACAGCTCATGCATCGAAGCTGCTTACAAGAATAATATACAGAAGAATGGAAAAGAAAATTGAGAATGCACTAGGTGACGATCAGTTTGGCTTTAGGAAAAGTAAAGGGACGAGAGAGGCAATTCTGACGTTACGGCTAATAATGGAAGCAAGGCTAAAGAAAAATCAAGACATTTTCATAGGATTTGTCGATCTGGAAAAAGCGTTCGACAATATAAAATGGTGCAAGCTGTTCGAGATTCTGAAAAAAGTAGGGGTAAGCTATAGGGAGAGACGGGTCATATACAATATGTACAACAACCAAGAGGGAATAATAAGAGTGGACGATCAAGAACGAAGTGCTCGTATTAAGAAGGGTGTAAAACAAAGCCTTTCGCCCCTACTCTTCAATCCGTACATCGAGGAAGCAATGATGGAAATAAAAGAAAGGTTCAGGAGTGGAATTAAAATACAATGTGAAAGGATACCAATGATACGATTCGCTGATGACATTGCTATCCTGAGTGAAAGTGAAGAAGAATTAAATGATCTGCTGAACGTAATGAACAGTCTAATGAGTACACAGTATGGTTTGAGAGTAAATCGGAGAAAGACGAAGGTAATGAGAAGTAGTAGAAATGAGAACAGCGAGAAACTTAACATCAGGATTGCTGGTCACGAAGTCAATGAAGTTAAGGAATTCTCTTACCTAGGCAGTAAAATAACCAATGACGGACGGAGCAAGGAGGACATCAAAAGCAAACTCGCTATGGCAAAAAAGGCATTTCTGGCCAAGAGAAGTCTACTAATATCAAATACCGGCCTTGTTTTGAGGAAGAAATTTCTGAGGATGTACGTCTGGAGTACAGCATTGTATGGTAGTGAAACATGGACTGTGGGAAAACCGGAACAGAAGAGAATCGAAGCATTTGAGATGTGGTGCTACAGACGAATGTTGAAAATTAGGTGGACTGATAAGGTAAGGAATGAGGAGGTTCTACGCAGAACCGGAGAGGAAAGGAATATGTGGAAAATACTGATAAGGAGACGGGACAGGATGATAGGACATCTGCTAAGACATGAGGGAATGACTTCCATGGTACTAGAGGGAGCGGTAGAGGGCAAAAACTGTATAGGAAGCCAGAGATTGGAATACGTCAAGCAAATAATTGAGGACGTAGGTTGCAAGTGCTACTCTGAGATGAAGAGGTTAGCACAGGAAAGGAATTCGTGGCGGGCCGCATCAAACCAGTCAATAGACTGATGATCAAAAAAAACAAAAAAAGAGAGAGCGACGTGACGGAGGATTTTGCGGTGAACTTCCTACTGAATACGATCTTTCATTCCAAAGTAGCAGCTGATGACTGTCATCGTTTCCCAATTCATCCAGATTGTATTGAGCCTGACGCTAACCTCATTAGGATCATTGGCGTCAATGGCGAATACATAAAGCGTGCCAGGATTAAATTCAGTGAAAAACAACAATAATAATTTACGTGTCTTACGCTACTGGCCATTAAAATTGCTACACCAAGAAGAAATGCAGATGGTAAACGGGTATTCATTGGACAGATATATTATACTAGAACTGACATGTGATAACATTTTCACGCAAGTTGGGTGCAAAGATCCTGAGAAATCAGTACCCAGAACAACCACCTCTGGCCGTAATAACGGCCTTGATACGCCTGGGCATTGAGTCAAACAGAGCTTGAATGGCTTTTACAGGTAAAGCTGCCTATGCAGCTTCAACACGATACCACAGTTCATCAAGAGTAGTGACTGGCGTATTGCGACGAGCCAGTTGCTCGGCCACCATTGACCAGACGATTTCAATTGGTGAGAGATCTGGAGAATGTGCTGGCCAGGGCAGCAGTCGAACATTTTCTGTATCCAGAAAGGCCCGTACAGGACCTGTAACATGCATCGTTCATTATCCAGCTGAAATGTAGGGTTTTGCAGGAATCGAATTAAGGGTAGAGCCACGGGTCGTAACACATCTGAAATGTAACGTCCACTGTTCAAAGTGCCGTCAATGCGAACAAGAGGTGACCGAGACGTGTAACCAATGGCACTCCATACCATCACGCCGGGTGATACGCCAGTATGGAGATGACGAATTCACGCTCCCAATGTGCGTTCACCGCGATGTCGCCAAACACTGATGCGACCATCATGATGCTGTAAACAGAACCTGTATCCATCCGAAAAAATGACGTTTTGCCATTCGTGCACCCAGGTTCGTCGTTGAGTACACCATCGCAGGCGCTCCTGTCTGTGATGCAGCGTCAAGGGTAACCGCAGCCATGGTCTCCGAGCTGATAGTCCATGCTGCTGCAAACGGTGTCGAACTATTCGTGCAGATGGTTGTTGTCTTGCAAACGTCCCCATTTGTTGACTCAGGGATCGAGACGTGACTGCACGATCCGTTACAGCCATACGGATATGATGCCTGTCATCACGACAGCTAGTGATACGAGGCCGTTGGGATCCAGCACGGCGCTCCGTATTACCCTCCTGAACCCACCGATTCCATATTCTGCTAACAGTCATTGGATCTCGACCAACGCGAGCAGCAATGTCGCGATACGATAAACCGCAATCGCGATAGGCTACAACCCGACGTTTATCAAAGTCGGAAACGTGATGGTACGCATGTCTCCTCCTTACACGAGGCTTCACAACAACGTTTCACCAGGAAACGCCGGTCAACTGCTGTTTGTGTATGAGATATCGGTTGGAAACTATCCTCATTGCAGCACGTTGTACCGAGCGAGGTGGTGCAGTGGTTAGACACTGGACTCGCATTCGGGAGGACGACGGTTCAATCCCGCGTCCGCCCATCCTGATTTAGGTTTTCCGTGATTTCCCTAAATCGCTTCAGGCAAATGCCGGGATGGTTCTATTTAAAAGGGCACTGCCGACTTCCTTCCCCGTCCTTCCCTAATCCAATGAGACCGATGACCTCGCTGTCTGGTCTCCTTCCCCAAACAACCCCAACCCTCAGCACGTTGTAGGTGTCGCCACCAGCGCCGACCTCGTGTGAATGCTCTGAAAAGCTAATCATTTGCATATCACAGCATCTTCTTCCTGTCGGTTAAATTTCGCGTCTGTAGCACGTCATCTTCGTGGTGTAGCAATTTTAATGGCCAGTAGTGTATTATAAATTTCTCTTTTGTTTGCAGGATAAAATTACTGTTATTTCTACCAGTTGTAGAGACATTTTAATGTTGTTACCTGCAGCCTTCTGAGTCTGTTCTGGCTTCATTATAAGTAGTCTATGAACTGATACGCGGATACCGTAGACCCCGACTGACGTTAATATTTCGTCGTAGTAGGGTCTCAATGCTCATAGTGGCAAATTGCCATGATGTTACTACGGCTTAGGTAGCTCGGTTTCCAAACATGTGCAAGTAAAAACTGAAAGTCGTGCTACCTTCCAAGAACATTCCTCTTGCCGTGCGGTTCTACAGTCTGGAGCCGAGTGACCACTACGGTCGCAGGTTCGAATTCTGCCTCGGGCATGGATGTGTGTGAAGTCCTTAGGTTAGTTAGGTTTAATTAGTTCTAAGTTCTAGGCTACTGATGACCTCAGAAGTTAAGTCGCATAGTGCTCAGAGCCATTTGAACCGTTTGAACAGTCCTCGTTTTACTTTTGTCTTATGTTTTTAGAAAAGGGCTCGTTTAGACTGTCTTTTATAGTGACGTATTGATTTCAATTCGTCTGCAGTAATTAATGTAGAACACTGAATAAGCGTTACCATCAGTCTCTCTGCAGAAATGATACTTGGTACATATCCCCAGGGGCCGTTGTGGCTTTCCCTACCTTATATTCATTATTTAATCCTGCGATCTGCGAGACTACTCTACCCGCTACAGTAATAGTCTACAAAGCACTATTATTCCAGACTCTTATTGTTTTACCTTTTAGAAAGGAATCTCTAAGAATTCTCTTTGCACTGCAGACAACAGTGCCTATATCCATTCCACTGTAATGACCGAAGTTTGAAGGGTAGGGGAAAGAAACAAAATCATCTATAGATGTCACTCGCATTCTGAAACCAGTGATTTCAAGTTCACTGATTGCGAAATGGAAGTAAATAGCGATACAGTCAAGTACCGTCGATAAGCAACCAGCCCCAAGTGCCGTATACAGAGGGCATCAAACGTCCAGATATGCAGAGTTCCGGCGAACAGAAGAGTACCAGATCGAGTAGGCTTCCAGATCGAGTGGCCTCGAATGACCAGCAGCCTATAGCATTACCTTCATTTAAGCTTTTACACTAATAAAGACATGGAAACGCTTGATTATACGTACCTCTGGACTAGGGTTATTGGTTTTCATCGTACATTTGTCTTCAAGTACCTTTGTCTGTCCCACGTCATGTTACGACACCAAAGATGGAGGTACTCCGTCTGTTGGTACTAGCCAACCGTTTCCAACCGCTGGTTTGGTTTTTGTTCTGTTTCTGAGTTGAAGAATTGGAGTCACAAACTAACTATAGACTCACAGAATCAGTTAGATTTTCCTACAATGAATCAAACAATACTGCAAAAACTTTTTGCAAATTTTGTTTGGATTAACATCTAACAAATCGTCACTCAATTTGTGCACAGCTGCCTCATCCTTAATAGTGGCTTTAAGATGTTCCGTGGTCTTTCTTTTCTCATTCCTATGACGTCAGGTATTTTTAAACATCTAATCACTGACCGCTCCAGTATCATATAGCGCGTTTCATCGACCTATTGGACTATGGCTATGGTTTCGGGATGTCATTAACGAGCATTGTTTCCAAGAGCTGTATGGCCATATTGAATTCATTCACCTCTCTCGTAACTGTCAAAAACAATTTAGCAGACTAGTTCTAAAGTTTCAGCAACTGTGGAAGTTTAGCCATAGCTAAACACAACAACACCTAAACACAACATTCCCCAGGCTGTGGCTAAGCCATGTCTCCGCAATAGCCTTTCTTTCAGGAGTGCTAGTTCTGCAAGGTCTGCAAGAGAGCTTCTGTTAAGTTTGGAAGGTAGGAGACGAGGTATTGGCAGTAGTAAAGCAGTGAGGATGGGGCATGAGTCGTGCTTGGATAGCTCAGTTGGTAGAGCATTGCCCACAAAAGACAAAGGTCCCGAGTTCTAGTCTGGGTCCGGCACACAGTTTCAATCTGCCAGGAAGTTTCATATCAGTGCACACACCGCTGCAGAGTGAAAATATCATTCTGGAAATGTTGTGTACATAGTTCTGCGTAGTCAGCGCGTACACAACTTTCCCACTAGAGCGCGCCCCGCTAAGCACAACAGCGCAGGCACAGCGCTCGTCCGTCTCCGCACTACGAGATGGCGCTGCCTTAGGGACGGACCAAATTCTGCTTCCGCCGATCCGCATATTAATATGTAACGCAGCCAATGAGATAGCTGCTAACGTAGAACCTTTTTTCCTCGTGGATCACACTCGCGCAGTGATACCTGAACGCGCGAGGTATTATAACGAGTGTACAGACCTCCGATTAGTCAGTCTGCATTAGCCTGCATTAGTCTGGATTAGTCTGCACCAGTCCGTACCAGTCTCTAGTCAAGTTTCAGTCTGTGCCTAATAAGATTATCATATTCCTGTACATAGCCATGAAGAGAAATGTATAGACACTTTGTCAAGTATCAGAGATATGTGAGAATAAGATTAACGTATCAAGACCAAAGGAACTTCAGATTGTCAATTGTAAACAGCATCCAGAATCAAGTTACGTAATGTCTATGTTTTTTATTATTTTAATAAATGTGTGTGAAAATTAATCAAGTTCTGTTTAAAGTTGGTCACCGTAAATCTGCTACTCTGAAAGTGCAAGTGGCATTTCTATCGTCTGACCTAACGGCAGAAGATAAACACGCCACGATAAGACCATGAGACATATTGCTGACACTCGCCTACTTCGTTAGAGCGACAAGTCAAATAATCTGATGGTGTGTGTACCGAAGGTCTTACGGTACGCACACCACAGGAAACATTCCCCAGGCTGTGGCTAAGCCATGTCTCCGCAATATCCTTTCTTTCAGGAGTGCTAATTCTGCAAGGTCTGAAGGAGAGCTTCTGTTAAGTTTGGAAGGTAGGAGACGAGGTACTGGCAGAGGTAAAGCTGTGAGGACGGGGCGTGAGTCGTGCTTGGATACCTCAGTTGGTAGAGCACTTGCCCCGAGTTCGAGTCTCGGTCCAGGACACAGTTTTAATCTGCCAGGAAGTTTCACAACACAAAGAACTTTATGAGCTCGTCGTATTCTAATTTTTCCATTTGAAAGACACACAGCTGTTCCAAAAAATCCGCATAAAAATTGTTCTGTAGATAGAACTGACTTAGATTAATGCATAATATGCACAAACAAAACAAGAAGGAAATATCATTGACTGAAGAGCCATCCACGTGCCAGTCCAAAAAGAATTAACCTCATCACTTGCACAGTTGCAGTGCATAGCAGTAAACGAATAGAGTGGGGACTACACTATTGAGGCAGGCTCGCACCATGTGCGACTCTGGCAGAAATGAAGCGCAGCACTTAGGGCTTCACGATCAGGGGCATTCTCAGAACCCTAGAAGAATGCAAAAGGAAGCGCGCCGCGGCGCAAGGAAATTACCGTTGAGTGTGAGCGCGCGAGAGCATTATCACGCCGACATGATTGATGGTCCCGGAGAAGCTCACCGCAGGATTGCTCGATTAATAAATGAAGTGGACGAGCGATACGGTAGCTTCGTCGGAATTTTAAAGAAGCAGCAGAGGAGGGCGCTCGCCTTACAAAATTAGCGGCGCCCGTTCACTGCGGCGCTTCGTTACACAGGCTGCGACTTAATACACGTATTAAGCGTCGTCCGCTGAACTGGCCAGAAGATGAGGCCACTGAATCGCCGCGGGGTACGTTTCGTCTGAAATTACCAGCTGATTGTGTTCGAACTAATCGTTTCTATAATTTTCTCTCGGGTGTTCCGAAGGCAGCCCACAATTTCATCGGGTTACACAACTAACGCTGTGAATTAAACAATAAACGAAAACAGAGTTTATAATGAAATATAATAATTATGTCACGCACGAATTATTAAAATAATAAACACTGGAAGTAGCCAACAATTTTTCTGACAAAATAGTGCCTCACGAACGTAATCCCCGAAGTGCTCAATAAAAAACATTAAAAACAAGAACTTTTCAATTATATTACAGTAAGGAACATGGTCACTTTCTACAGTAATATAAAACTCGTAATGAGTGTCAAATTTCTCCTAGGTAGCCAAGCTTCACCAGACATCCATTGCTACTCCTGCGACGACTAATATTCGGGGAAGATTTTGACATTAAGCAAAATTAATCCTCTGAGCCCGAACCAAATCAAACACACCACCACAGTTCAACGGCCACTCTGGCGCCAATACAACTTAATGATGCATGTTCAAAACTGCTCAAATGTGGCTAGAGGTGGTCCCATGTACCTGTAATAACCCAAAACAGTTTTGGTGTATTATATGAAACCAGTTCCTGGAGGGCTTTTCTTATTCTTATTGAACAAAAGATTGTTATACTTCACTCCTGGAAAATTTCGACTTCGCAGCGATCCACAACCCGTGCTTCTAAATGACAATGAAGTTGATATTAGTCAAGCATAATGCTTTGTTGACAATAACTAGCTTCATAGGACAATTGGTTCCAAAATTGTTAAGGCTTTTGTGGCCAGTTGTTGTCAAACTGTCTATTTGCTTCTGTCTCGGGTTCTTCGGCCGACTTTCGTCTAATGATTTTACTGACGTTTCGCTAGCACGAGTGGCTGGCATTGTCAAAGTTTCACCCTCCATTGCTCACCACCGGCAATGGAGGGTGAAGCTTTGACAATGCCAGCCACTCGTGCTGGCGAAACATCAGTAAAATCATTAGACGAACTTCGGCCGAAGAACCCGAGACAAAAGCGGTCTACAAGTGAAAAAAGGTGACACTGAACTGACCGAACACTCAAATTACAAATCAAAATTTGAATAAAAAAACATTTTCCATCAAAATAAATGTGAAAGTTGGAAGCTAATATCTTGATACAAAAGCTATCCAAAGAACTTAATTAAAGTTCGAAATTCACTCGTAAATTAATCCAAGTCCACATGCGTCCATTTCCCAATAAATTGTAAGTTAATCTGGTATCATGATACAGGTAAATCAAATCTAAGTAAACCTACGAGAGTTGTTCAGTGGATAATGCACCACAATTTTTTCTCACAATTTTTCTAAGAGTTAGAATTTGGTGACAATATCAGCCAACATTTCTTTTACATGTACTAGTTTCTTACATACTGTATTCTCCATCAAGTCCTATGGTCTCACGCCAGCGTTGTTTAAGACCCTGTATTCCCTGTTAGTAAAAGGTTTTGTCCTGTGCTCGTAGCCATATTTTTACACTTTCGCTATCTTCAAAGTTTGTCCTACATAGAGGATCCTTAAGTGAGCCAAACAGACGGAAGCCAGAGTGGGCCAGATCTGAGCTATTGAGAAGGTGACACAGTGATGTAAACTAGCTCGTGTCCGTAGTATGCGGAATACTACACGTGCACCACGGGTAACGCTAAATGAGCTAGAACGAATCGGAAGTCATACCAAATAGTGGTTTTCCTGGCTACAAGCATGCAGACAAATCAAACTCAAAAAACCTTGTAAATTGGATCTTCTCAGAACCAACTGATTAAAAGACTTGGCACTTCAGTCTGAGGATGCCATTTAAACATAGAAGGCATAGCCGAGCTAAAGACTAGTACCTGTCTAAACTACTTGCAGATAATGATATTTATGTAGTTCTAATCCAGGAAATACACGCTCCAACTACGGAAGACCTGCATAAAAGAGGTAGCATCCATGGCTACGATCTCGTGGATGTTACATATCACAGTGCACACGGTGTTGCTGCCTATGTAAGGAGCAATATCAAACATGCTCACCTCATTTCAACAAATACAGAAAATGAGATCCGTTATGTTTCGATACAAATGGAGGAGATCATTATAAATAATATTTACAAGCCAACAAGTGTGCCGTGGCCACTGGATGTTCTGCCGATTACTGTCCACCCTTCGATTTATGCTGGAGATTTTAACAGTCACCATGGTCTTTGGACCTATACACGTGACAATGAATGTAGTATTACGCTCAACGACTTGGCTGAAAATGAAAATCTATATCTGGTTTATGATGCCAAAGATTTGGGAACTTTCATATCGTCCATTTGGGGTAGAGATCACAAGTCGGATCCCTGCCTTGTGTCGCGGGACTGTAGAGGGCACCCAGTGCTTATATCCAGAGAAGTCATACCTAATTTCCCACACAGCCAACACAGGCCAGAAATCCTCGATATGGGGCTTTCTGTCCCAATACCGAGATCTGTACTGCGACCCCACATGGAATTTCCGCAGGGCTGTTTGGCGAAGTTTTGCCAACCACCTAAACAAATATATCTGTTTTATTCCACCAGAACTTAAAAGCAACCCTCGATTTGTCGTGGATGTTCTTACTGCTGCTAAGAAGTGTATCCCTCGTGTATACAGAAAAGAATATATACCAGGGTGGAGTGAACGTTGCGAACTATTCTATGAAGAATATAGCGAAACTGGCGACAGCGGTATTGCAGACGACCTTCTCCAGAGTCTTGACGCTGCTAGAAGAATACGATGCCCCGAGACGTTAGGAAATGTAAATTTCAAACATTCAAGTAGAAAGGCATGGAGCTTTCTGCGTAAGCGTGGCGGAACCTCTAATAAACCACGTCGGAAGCGTGGTATTTCAGATAACCAAATCGCTAACCATGTAGTTGAAACATCTAGCTCACCCAAAAATAAAACGAGAACTCCACTAGAAGCACAGTGCCCAAACGAATCTAATTTCTCTTCACCATTTACACTGACTGAATTGGATGAGGCCTTGAAACAGACTAAATATGGTAAAGCGCCTGATCTGGATAATATACACCCATAATTTCTGGAAAACGTGGATAATGGTGGAAAAAATAGCTGGTCCTCGTCTTCTCCAACATTCTAGGTAGCGGATCATTGCCGAGCGAGCTAAAGAGAACGAAAATGTCGATAATTTTGAAACCAGGTAAACCAGCTGACCACCCTCGAAGTTTGAGACCAATTTCCCTTTTGAGTCGTACTTTAAACTCTTTGAAAGGCTCATTGATAACAGAATTAGCGGCTTTGTTCTGGAACATATCCCAGCCGAGCATGCAGGTTTCAGGCCACAGGGAAGTTGCTACGACGAGGTACTGGCACTAACAACTGTCATACAGGCTCATTTCAAAGAAAATGAGAATAGATCTGTCGTGTTCGTAGATCTAACCGCAGCATATGACACAGTCTGGAGAGAAGGGATGATACATAAATTACTAAAAACGATCTGATACCGAAAAACTGTAACTGTCAACACCATGATAAACAACAGGTATTTCCGCGTTTACTCGGTAGAAAATGTGAGCAAGGAGAGGGAATTAAATAATGGTCTACCACAGCGCTCGGTCTTAGCCCCCCTATTATACAACGTATGTATCTCCAATCTCTCCAATACAAGATCAACAAAATTCTGCTTGCTTCTAGAACCAAAGATCTCACAGAAGCGGAGACAATTCTCGCAGAAGATTCAGCCGTTATGAGCTCCTATTTCAGAAAGTGTTGACTTAAACCCAGTATAAGTAAAACTGAAGTAGTCACATTCCATCTGAACAATAAACAAGCTAACACGGAAACCAGAGTGAAACTTAACGGAAATACTCTTTACAATAACAGGTATTCTAAGTACGTTGGTGGCATCCTTGACCGCACACTGTCATATAAAAAATATCTTGAAAATACCGCTGTCATGATAAAAACTGTAAACAATATCATTCAAAAATTTTGTGGAATTACATGGGGAGCTTCATCAAATACCTTGCGCACATCATCCATTGCGCTGGTCTTCTCAGTAGCCGAATATTGTGCCTCGGCGTGGCTAGAGAACTGCCATGTCAACTTGATCGGCGTCCAGATGAATCACACTATGCAGTTAATAACTGGGACAATCCGACCAACACCCATTTATTGGCTTCCTCTGCTGAGCAACATGTATCTACCCACAATCCGTAGCAGCGATGCCTTGCTTAGGGAATACTGCAAGCTACAGGAGAAGCTGGAACTACACATACAGAAAGGCATACCTAGTCTACCACGAAATTGTGTCTGTTCAAGGAAGTCACCCTTACGGCAAGCAGAACAGCTAGATGCCTGTAATGTCGAGGTGGGAAACTTGTGGGATGAGAACTGTCGACTTACTGGACGTCCTGAAGAGCATGAGTGGTTCCGAAAGTATTACTGTGACACTCATGACACAGAACTCGACAGGAAACTATGGGTCAAATTGAACAGAGCTCGCACAGTGCGTTGTCGATGGTAAGACTAACTTCACAAATGGGGTGCTACAGAGTCTCCAGTTTGTGATTGTGGGGCTCCGAACCAGACAATCAAGCACATAAGAGATAAATGCCCATTGCGTTCCTATCAGGGACGTTGGAGTGACCTCGCGAAATCTGACGATACAGCTCCAATATCGATCAGGAACTTAGATATTGACTTTTATTTAGTCTTATATGTAGTTTTGTCTCTCTGTATTCTTGTTATATAAATATACTAATGTTATATATCTGTATTTTTACACTACGTGTGAGCCATACGAATAATGATGTCCAACCGAGTTTACGATGTGTTTCCATGTTCTGAAAGTTGTGTGTCGGTGAGCATTGTCTTGGTGGAACAAGATTTCCGTAGGATCCTTAGGGCGAACACATCGGAAACGGCTCTTGAAATTGTTCACATATTTCATATATGCCTCTGAATTAAAAATTGTCCCTTTTGGCAACACATACTAGAGAATGGCACCATTAATATCCCAAAAGTCTGCCATCATGACTTTGCCAGCCGATGGAGCTGTTATGAGTATTTTATTTTTATTTATTTATTGCTTGATTATGGTTGGTGCCACTGCAGCAAGTGTTTTTTTTTTTATTTCGGCTCATAGCGATGCACTCATGTTTCGTCACCTGTAACGATCAGTGACAGAGTGGCATCTGTCTTGGCCAGAAACTGCTAAACAGTTGAGATGCAATAGCTTTTCTTCGTAACTTGTGGTAAGTTGTGAGCCTTCGTGGAACGCATCTTGAGCGCACCTTCGAATATCCAAGAATGACAGTCATTGTAAACAAACTTCGCCGGCCGCGGTGGTCTAGCGGTTCTGGCGCTGCAGTCCGGAACCGCGGGACTGCTACGGTCGCAGGTTCGAATCCTGCCTCGGGCATGGGTGTGTGTGATGTCCTTAGGTTAGTTAGGTTTAAGTAGTTCTAAGTTCTAGGGGACTTATGACCTAAGATGTTGAGTCCCATAGTGCTCAGAGCCATTTGAACCATTTGTAAACAAACTTAAAATGTTCGCAGGTAGCTATAGAACGAATTGTCGAGTTGTGATGCATTGGTCTGCACGAAATAATGGTATCTGCGCGATTCCCCATGCAGCGAGCAGAGTCTGTGACAGGACGTTCCGAACGTGGCTGATTATGGAGCTCAGTCTCCGCACTTTCTGACGTTTGAACTCTTTGGCATTGTCCAACAGTACTCCTATCAACAGCATCACTACCATACGCTTCATACAAACGTATTGGGGTGTTCACTGCCATATCTTTTCCAATAAACAATAATTCAGTTACAGTACAGCAACGCGTAGATGCCGTTTTGATTGTTCTCTACGGTTCTGTCATCTGTCAGAATTGTTCGAAACTTGGCACAGATAAAACTAAGCTTAACCTCAACACTGTGCTTTATAAATTCTGTCACAATGCTGTGAGACAAAAAAAAAGTCCGAGAAAACTCAGGAATACCGACGGTCCAAACCGGTGCCTCTATTAAAGTGTCTCACTAAAGTATCAGATTCTGCAAATTATTAAGAGTCATCTTCCATACACCATGAGCTGCACTAGAAATGTTTTATTTGCCAGAACTGGTTTTCGGTTTTGTAATCCATCATCGGTGGCAGCTGACACAGAGGAACAAACAAAAATGGTACGTGCATCGATTTCCACATAATGATAACTTGTGGAAGTCGACGCACATACAGTTGTTTGCTCTGCTGTATCAGATACCACTGATGATGGATTACAAACCCGAAAACGGATTTTGGGAATAAAACATTTCTATAACAGCTCATGGTGTATAGAAGATGTTTTCTAACAAATATCCGAAAGCTTCGGAGCACCAAGCATTCTACTAGATTCTACTTAGTCTCGAAATCCATGCAGCCCACTTGCTAGCCAAAGTACCTCATCTCGGGCTACTGAAACACAAAATATTTGATCTCCGATTTCATTTACATACAGGGTGTCCCAGGAGGAATATTCAGGTGTATGAAAAGAACGACAATTTGAAGAAAAAAACTAGTAAACATGAGCTCTAAAATGCATACCGCAAGAGCCCTGAACACTGCTTTATCTCCGATACTATGAAACAAATCTCCTTTACACCAAGTTCTTTGCTTTCCATATTTTACCATGAGGTAGAATGGACCAAAACAAGGAAAAATTGTTTAGTATACATGGGCTCTAAAATGCATACTGCAAACGCTATGAACGCTTATTCAGTAAATGAAATGTGTTTGACAGGGGGAGAAGATGAACAAGTGCTCGTAGCTCGTAAGGTATGCACATAAGAGCCCGTATTTACTGCACATTTGTTTCATGTTTTGGCTCATACCACTACACCTCAAAATATGGAAAGGGAAGAGCTCATACTAGAAGCTATTTCTTTCACACTATCGAAGATGAAGAAGTGGTCGCAGCATTTTTGAGCCCATGTTTACCAGTCTTTTTTACTTCCAATGGTCGCTCCTGCCATATCCCTGAATACTGACCATTCCTCCTGGGACACCCTGTATACTAAATGTATTTCCTAAACTAGTTATCCAGTATTACATGTAGGTCGCAGCATGCTTTTAATTTGATCAGTCTGATATTTTTCTAATCATAGACAGCTTAATTGATGCCGGATAATCAATTCCAAATAAGTGCCCTTCAGATTAAATAAAATCCTCTAACTATAACAAATGTTATAATTATTTATGTTATGATTATTTCGACAGCATATTTTACGTGATGTTTTTGAGTTTTCTATAGCGTTCCTGGTTTGGTAGGTAATTCACTGTTAATTGTGCAGTTAATCACGAAATGACTTATTTCTAATTAAACTATTGTTATTCAGTGAAATATATTCATTAAGCAACGTTACATTTTAATATCACAGAACCTGAAATATGTTTCATCTATAGTGTTGATGGATTTCAAATTAGTTAATTAGTGACTGAGCAGCTTTTTTAAACTTCCATTTGAATTTAGCTGTAGTTCCCGATTTTCTGAATACATCATTCGACAGTGCTTCACTGGAGCTGTCGATTGACACTCTGTTTGTAAAATTTATTTGATGCGCAGCAGTTACGCGAGTTTTACGATTCGCAATTAGCAGCTATCCCCAAAACCACAACTGGCACAGAGCAGTTCTTAGTATCAAGTTATTATCGTCTCTTAGCTCTTCAACATTTTACTAACTACACTATATTTTGAGTGACTTATTAATTTTCTTTAGTCCATATGTTATTTAGTCCGTTCACGTACGATTTTACAGGCCCAGAGTCTGATGTCATTTACATATGTTCAGCTGTCAAGCGTCAGGGAAGTTGCATAACACCAATGACGTTACACTCCATACTTCTCCCCGAGCGCTTTTCAGAGAGTCTCGCCTATCTAGAAAGCTATTTTCAGAAGCACTCTAAAATGAATATATGTGGGGGACAGTACATCGAAATTTGCAGCTGATTCCACAAGCCATTCTCCCCTCCCTCACCACTTCCCCCCCACCCCTATCCCTCCTTCGCCACGTCTCCGTTCCACCTCACATATCTTCTGGCTGTGAATGTTCTACAGGAAGAAATAGCGTCGATGGGTTGAACTGATTCCTCCATTTTTATCATCGTGGTCTTTACACATAATTTATTTTTTGATGAAGTATTATGTTCTTTGAATCTTTTGAAACGAGGTGTCTTAGAACTATAGGACTCTCTGTAGCTCATGACACCTGTCGTTTAGCGTCTCCCATTACAGTTGTTGAGCATCTCGGTGATCCTCTAGCAGTGTTAAATAAAATGTGAAAATTAGTGCAGCTTTTCCTTATTACTTTTCTATCTCTTTCATTCACCAAGGTTGGTAAGGAAGTGCGGTGCCTGATTTACACCTATTTTTCTAATGAAGTGGAGGCTTTAATTGATTCCACATTGCAAGATTTGTGTGGTCGTTCTAACGTGAGTCATTGTGGAAGGTACTCCTAGATATTTGACAATTGTGACTCGTTCCAAAGGGTCATCTACCAGTGAGCATCAAGCTCTAATCATCTGTAAATGTTTTATATTCATGCACGAAACTTCGTTATCTACAAACACCCTCGTAGAGCGACATTATCTGTCGGACCATTTTCAATTTGTCGTGAACAGTAACTCAGTGTATACCAGCACATTACCTTGAGGTTCATCCGATATTCACACAGTTCTTGCGTATGACAAGCAGATTGATTACTACAGACAAATTTTTCGACATCCAGAAACGTATTCACACTAAGCACAAAATAGATTCATAATTGTACAATATATTGACGCCAGCGAGAAAGGTCTATAGTTATGCGAGTCTTTCGTGTTACTATTCATTCGGATATGCCCTTCTTTTAGAGTCACGTGATACGCCTCCTTTTCCAAGCGACCTACGAAAAGCAGTTGCTAAAGGAGGGGTCAGTTTCACACACATTCCAAATAAAACCTAACATGCTCAAAGAGTAGCATTATCTGTCAAACCATTTTCAATTCGTCGTGAACAATAACCAAGTGTATACCAGTACGATACCTTGAGATTCAACCGTCAGGCCCAGTATCCTTTTCTTGCGATAAGAATCGATTCCGCGCTCACTTATTTCTATATTTACTCTTCTTTCATCGGTGCGACAGCCGAAGGTAGGAAATTCTTCTGTAAAGTAATTTCGGAAGAAAAAATTCATAGTTAAAAAATTAATTTGACCTTCTTTCGTTTTTGTGCAGTCGTGATCAACAAGCACCAGGACAGATGCCTTTGACCTATTCACTGAATTTAAATAGGATTCAACCTTTGTAGGTACTTTTTAACACTCAGCGAACTGTAGGATTACTTCTTTTGAAATCGTTCAGATTTTGAAACTTCCTGGCAGATTAAAACTGTGTACCGGACCGAGTTCGAGTCTCGGTCCGGCACATAGTTTTAATCTGCCAAGAAGTTTGATATCAGCGCACACTCCACTGCAGAGTGAAAATCTCATTCTGTGTTCAGATTTTGTTTGTGCGAGAGAATTCGTAGTAACTTTCTGATATTATTATTGGTTTATTTTCAGTCATCAATACCTTCCACGTTACAGATGTATCAAGATCATGACCTACAATACGTCTGAGTATGTGCCAAGGATTCTCCACATCCTACTCCACAAAGTTGTGTATTTACTGCTAACTCCTGAGGTAATGGTTAATTTTCTTGCTGCGCTTAGTAATTGGAAATAACTTTCTATACACCTTAGGTTTTGACTCGAAGCTAGTGATTAACGATCAGTAACAGTTTTATGGTCGCTGATCACTAAATCGAACAGTTTGTGGTTGTTTGTTAGTTAGTTAATTAGTTATTTATTCATCCGTAGATCATTTAAAATGATATCAGACATATTATCTTAAGTGATAAAGAGAACATTTTTTTCAAAGAAGTAACGGATAAAGTAGAGCTATTCATGTTGTGAAGTCAATTTTGATATCTTGTATACAATGGTTTTTTATGCATATTTGCAAACAAGTCATCATTGGCCACTGTCGACATTACAACCCCCCCTCCCCCACCCCCCCACCCCCACACACACAATTTCGCCTAGAATCAGTACCATGGCGATACTTCTGCAATTCTATTGAATTCCTTGTGTTGTCCTCTTTCCTATTGATGAGTCTGAAAAGCTTATTCAATAGCTCATCACAGTGAATGACATGTTGAGTTCAAGAAAATGGAGAGAGGTTAGAAATATCCGTCACAGATCCTAGGCGTAGTATTTTACAGTAAGATTAATCAAATCACGACAGTTTATTGCTTACAATTTGTAGCCAGTAGTCCCTATAAATTTCCAGCTCGATTAGGTTGTCTTATCAACTAATCCAGGTACTTTTCGCAAAATGCGTCGTGATGTCTTCTACGGAAACCAGGCGCAAATCTTGGTTCCCTGTTATACATATACGACTAGATGCTTTTTGTCGCTCATCCTACAGTACCTGAAGATGACACTGCTTCGGAGACGAAACTGGTAACCAAAATAAAAAGCTGGAAAGATAACGGCTGTTGGAATATTATTTTTACAATTCATCGACGAGCCGCAGTCCCACACTCCATAATTGCCAGATGCAGTTGCGTTTACGGTAGAGAAACAGTCTGAAGGTGTTTCGAAGAGCCATCTGCCATACACTCAAGTGTGACTTGCATAGTAGGCATATAGACGTAAATGGAGATGTAGAGCGCGCACATTTGTGTTTGGCGACCATGAGGACAACATCTGTTGAATAAGATCGTACCTATGAGTTCAATAAATTTGTTCAGCGCATACGGAAATTTCATTTCATCCACGATTGTTCTTCAAAACTTTGAATGTTCTGTTCTTTTAAAACTGTGCGAGGACATCACATCAATGTTTTTGGAGTTAACTAAAATTAAGTTTCAGTTCCCTTTTTCTGATTCGCAGTGATGTGCATTGCCCTTCAAAATAATTATACCTGACCTGTATATGGATATGTGGCACACTACACTTTACTGCTCATCCGGGGTTTCTCTAATCTATACAAATCATATAAAATGTTGAAACTTCCTGGCAGATTAAAACTGTGTGCCCGACCGAAACTCGAACTCGGGACCTTTGTCTTTCGCGGGCAAGTGCTTGGTAGAGTTTCATATCAGCGCACACTCCGCTGCAGAGTGAAAATCTCATTCTGGAAACATCCCCCAGGCTGTGGCTAAGCCATGTCTCCGCTATATCCTTTCTTTCAGGAGTGCTAGTTCTGCAAGGTTCGCAGGAGAGCTTCTGTAAAGTTTGGAAGGTAGGAGACGAGATACTGGCAGAAGTAAAGCTGTGAGTACCGGGCGTGAGTCGTGCTTCGGTAGCTCAGATGGTAGAGCACTTGCCCGCGGAAGGCAAATGTCCCGAGTTCGAGTCTCGGTCGGGCTCACAGTTTTAATCTGCCAGGAAGTTTCATATCAGCGCACACTCCGCTGCAGAGTGAAAATCTCATTCTGGCATATAAAATGTTCTCTGCTAATGAAGTAGCTGGTTCTGGAATGTAGCGAATGTCTGACATATTACAGTAAATCCTACAGTTCTTCCACCTGACAGCGCAGCCTGAGCAACATGCACCAGAAAATATCACAGACTCAACGGAGCCTGTGACTTTTGCAATCCACCCTACTCCAAATCAAGGCTCCTCGGATGGTTCTGAGGACGCTGCTAAAATCGTGAGCTGTGCTTTCACTGTACGGGTGCAGCTTTCGTTTTCGCCACTTCCGCTACGTATCGTAAGGAACAGAAAATGGCCTCTGAAAAAGACGGAGGGCGTAATTGTTAGTGACATAAGAACGATTTTAAGGTGACTGCTCAGATCCGTTCACTAGCTGCCGTCAGAGCCTCATACAAATCTTGGAAGAGATCATCCAGTTTCCAGTCGACCCTGTGGACATTCTACGTAGCTTCAGTTTTCTCTAGAGCATCCATCAACCACTCCCTCTGGAGCCTCCGTCCAGCAACATGTAACATCTCCCTCTGTACAAGTGCAGACCTCGGAGGAAGATCTGCTCCAGTCCCAACATCCAGAGTTTCTCGTGTTGCCTCAGCGGAGTTCTCAGAAACGGGCAACACCAAGTTTTTCCTGTTATTGTTCACATTCATCCTCCACAAAGACATTCAAGGTCTCACCACTGTCTAGCATCCACCAAGGGTAGATGGTGGACTAGTCAGGTCCCCTTGAAGCTGCAGCGGTGCAAGGGATCCCAGGCCACGCCAGTGACCAGATAAATGCCACAAGCGTCGCACAAAAGGCCTCATCTCCGCAGCAGCACAGTACAATGGCCTTCGAACCTCTCGAGTACCATTATATCTTCCAGTTATATGCAGAATGTGGCCAATTCACGTTCCTCCGGACACTAGCATAATCCTCAGGCATCTTTGAGTATTAGATAGCACTGATAAGCTTGTGAAATAATTGGAAAGTCTTCAAGCTGTACGATGCCAAGGTCCAAAAAAACTGAGACACAAGAACTACTTCTAAGTTTGGCTGAACAACCGTGTGCTGCTAAGATTTGACGAGCGATCGTAATGCTTGTGAAATACACAATCAAGAAAAGAAATTAAAAGTTACTACTAAATACAGACCCAAAGTAATCCGTTGCTGTTCACATCCGTACACAAGCAAACAATAAATTAACTGCTCTGTAAGAAATTAAAATTGTGGCTGTTGATGAGTATTGACGACTCGAGAATAGGTGCACTGCTGACTACATGGAGAACTGAAAACAACAGAAAACTCTAAGAACTCATGAAAACACCAAAAATGGTCCAAAACCTGAAAAACAAAATATTGAACACACAGTATATCTAGCTCGAATGCCATAAAATAGGCCAGAGAAATTGCAGTGTGTTCTGTGAAACATTTGGCACTACACGAATACTAGGAAGATCCTGAAGACGATAACTTGACAAAATAATGAGATATAATAAAGTTTCGTGTGTACCAATAGACGAATGAGATGGAGAAGGTATAGTTGA
The DNA here is from genome assembly GCF_023864275.1 of Schistocerca cancellata. NCBI lineage: Eukaryota > Metazoa > Arthropoda > Insecta > Orthoptera > Acrididae > Schistocerca > Schistocerca cancellata. The sequence continues at coordinate 213,682,314 of NC_064629.1, read as the reverse complement.
AGCGAATCGTTGGTTCAAGACGTGATCTACAGTGTTCCGTCTGCGAAATATTTCTTGTCATCGATACGTTAACCTACGAACTTACGAACAGACATTAATCAGGTTACTTACTTATTATTTCCGTGAGAATTTACGTAGACTGAAAGACATGCTTCATCGTCATCCTGAGGAACGCAGTATAGACACTTACGTCTATTTACATCCCTGCTGAAGATACAATCAGCAGGCCTCAGCGTTGCATTTCACGCTTATAGTTACTAAGACCAACTCAAAAATGTCAATGCGAAACTCAAACCGCGTTGAAATGGAGACGCGCTCCGTTACACGAGAGCTGCGTCCAGGACACATGCTGCGATACTGGAACTCGACACTCTCCGGTCCAGAAGATATCAATGTGTTGTATGCCTGCTACCCGAAACTTCCCACCAAGAGGACGTCAAACTCTGGAACCCACCTGAAGAGATAGCTGTAGTTTCCTGACCTGTTTAGGAGTCTTAAACATGGGCTGGAGAGAAAAAAGAGAGTCAATTTGCTGTAGATATAAGTATACTTCTTTACAACTGGGAAGTCAGTACAAGTGCCTATACACATACTTTATTTCATCTCAGTACTCAGTGCCACAAAACGTCTCGTTCTGCAGACAGTTAACTTAAATACCAAAAGTCGAGAAGTGGCGAATAGTTCAAACAGAATTCCTGGAAGTAATTAACACATTATTATTCTGACAATTCTTCTACAGGGTGTTACAAAAAGGTACGGCCCAACTTTCAGGAAACATTCCTCACACACAAAGAAAGAAAATATGTTATGCGGACATGTGTCCGGAAACGCTTACTTTCCATGTTAGAGCTCATTTTATTACTTCTCTTCAAATCACATTAATCATGGAATGGAAACACACAGCAACAGAACGTACCAGCGTGACTTCAAACACTTTGTTACAGGAAACGTTCAAAATGTCCTCCGTTAGCGAGGATACATGCATCCACCCTCCGTCGCATGGAATCCCTGATGCGTTGATGCAGCCCTGGAGAATGGCGTATTGTATCACAGCCGTCCACAATACGAGCGCGAAGAGTCTCTACATTTGGTACCGGGGTTGCGTAGACAAGAGCTTTCAAATGCCCCCATAAATGAAAGTCAAGAGGGTTGAGGTCAGGAGAGCGTGGAGGCCATGGAATTGGTCCGCCTCTACCAATCCATCGGTTACTGAATCTGTTGTTGAGAAGCGTACGAACACTTCGGCTGAAATGTGCAGGAGCTCCATCGTGCATGAACCACATGTTGTGTCGTACTTGTAAAGGCACATGTTCTAGCAGCACAGGTAGAGTATCCCTTATGAAATCATGATAACGTGCTCCATCCTTTGTCTAACATTCAGAGGTACTTCCTCCAGCAGCTTTGGCAACTCATGTTCCCCGTCCGTTAAGGCGGAATGGAAGAATGTATCGTCCAGCCAACCTAACATCGAGAAGGCCGGCTCTCACATTAACACTGAATCGCTGTAGATGAGCACGAGGTCACATATCTCATGGATTCACACGTGTCCAAACATGAGAAGTGTGGATATTGAAACAGCCTTCACGAGTAAACGAAGCCTCGCCAGTGTACAGGACCTCGGCCGTCAATAAGAAGTGCAGGGCAGTCTGTTGTAAAAGCCATTGTAAGAACAGCACGCGTTGGAGAAAATCTTCAGCTGGTAGTTCTGCCACGCACTAAAGATGGAAAGGATGAAGTTGATGATCATGTAACACATTCCACACAAGGCTATTTCTGGTGCTAAGTATATGTGCACTACGTCGTGTACTTGTGGATAGACTGTCTTCAACATGTCGCCGAATCTCGTCTTGCATTTCGGGAATTTGGTCTGTTCGATTCCGACCAGTCCAAACTTTTGAACGGAAAGTTCCTGTTTAGCGATGCAGACGTTCAGATGTGTAGTGTTATGGAATCCGTCTCTCGGTAGAGCGATGTCGATACCCTCTGACTGCAGATCGTCGATTTCCATTTACAGAGCAGTATACCAGATGCAAGTCAGCGTTGTCACAAGGCGGCAATGGCTGCGACTGAATCTGTGTCTGTACGGCGGAGTCGCAGTTGTTGTCACAATGCGGTGACGGTTGCGAATGAATCTTGTGTTCCCAAGCAGACCTCAGAGCCAACAATCCATACAGAGAGCAGTTTTGAATGTCAGTACACATTCTCAGTCAGTGACACCGACACAACAAATTACGCCAGCACTACTAACAAAATGTTCCTTAACAGTATAGCATTACTTCCGAGACAATATGTTCTTTATCGGAATATATCTGTTTTCGTGTTCTCTACCTGCCGTATTAATTTGGACGAGTAGTTTTGGAACACTCCGTATATTGTTTTTGATTGTCATGTAGAAATAGTACGTTCAGAAAGTAAGACCTAAAGTACCTGGACCTATGTTAGCGCTCGGCCGATTTTGGAACACAGTGGGGTTCTCAGGTTCCGTGCACTTTTGAAAAATAATGGTTAATTAGGACAGAGCGGCCGCGGTGGTCTCGCGGTTCTAGGCGCTCAGTCCGGAACCGCGCGACTGCTACGGTCGCAGGTTCGAATCCTGCCTCGGGCATGGATGTGTGTGATGTCCTTAGGTTAGTTAGGTTTAAGTAGTTCTCAGTTCTAGGGGACTGATGACCACAGTAGTTAAGTTCCATAGTGCTCAGAGCCATTTGAACCATTTAATTACGACAGAGTGTCTTTTTGTGCGGTGAAGGAGGGGGATGAATATTAGGCTGAGCAGGAAATTATAGCCATCATGTTCACTAAACAGGAAAGGAAAAGAAGTTGCTCTGTGTAGGCCGTTCGCGTAAAAGACACTCGGAAAACCGTTATTTGCGTACTAGCAAACACGATTCGTGGTGTAGCATGTATAAGGACTAATCACAAAGTTTTAATATCATTTTGACAAAAATAAAGTTATGTAATCATTTGTTGTTTATTTGTAAGTTAATGTCTGCAGTCCTGGTAGATATCGAAATCTCCGTATCACCGCCTATAGCATATCATTAGAGCAGCCGGATCAAAATGATCTAGCCCACTGATAACGCTAAGTATCGTGCAGTAATTCGTTAACTACATTAGAAGCAAAAAATGCTGAAACAATCCATACTGAATTGATGGAGGTGCTCGTCAACAATACAGCTCCATATGACACTGTGCTTAAAAAATGGCTCTGAGCACTATGGGACTTAACATCTGAGGTCATCAGTCCCCTAGAACTTAGAACTACTTAAACCTAACTAACCTAAGTACATCACACTGTGGTTAGATGGCGTTGATGGTTCTATTATGGTCAAAAAAATTTGAATGACGAAAAATGAAGTGACGGACCATCTCTCCATGAAGAACCGAGAATCGCAAGGACATGGCGCTCGAAGGCCGGCGTGTAAAAATCGAGGCGGCGGTTTAAAAAGTGAAAATCACTCATGCATTAGATGTCAAAATCTTGCAAAACAATTTGAAGATTATAAATGTCACCGCCCTCTGGGTTCTGCAACTGCTCACATCCACTCAAAGAACCCACCGCACCGAAGCAGCAGTGAAGATGTTGCAGATATGTTAAACCAATGAAGATGACGTCTTTAGCTGGCTAATCACAACTGGCCAGTGATGGATGTATCACTACTACTCCGAGAGAAAGTGGTAAAGCAAGCACTGAAAACATGTGAATTCACCACCACCGAAATAGGCGAAGACATCATCACCACCGGAAAAGGTGAAGCTGAGTGTTTTATTTGGGACTGCCACGGTGGGATACTAACAGAGAATGCTCGCAAGGCGCAGATCATGACAGGAGCTTACTACCGAAACCTCCAGACGAATTGTCGTGGGAAGCTATTGAAGGGTTGGGGAAAGACGACAAGTTGTTTATCAAGGTGGATCGTTTTCTGAAAATGGGGCTCGGCACCTAATATGTCTTGTGCGGACTGTAATGCTTTACTCATCTCCATTATAATTATCCGGGCTGTTATGCCGGGGTCGGTTGATGAATTTTGTCTCAATTTTGTCTCAATTCCCAACGTTTCGTCTCCGACTGCGGGAGACATCTTCAAGGGGGTCCATAGGTCGATGGAAGGTCCAACACACCCACTGGCTCGCTACTGTAGTCAGTAGCGAGCCAGTGGGTGTATTGGACCTTCCATCGACCTACGCATTTTAATGCTTTACTCAGTCCACTGAGCTGGGATCAACGGTCCCAGCCGCGCAGTTCACATTCTACGCAGTTAAGGCCTTGGGCTCCATTGTCCATGCAGCGCCACGAGGAAGGGGGGCCTTATGGAGATCTTTTATCCTTTTTCTTTGTGTTAACGGTAGCTGTATTATGCATTTAAAATATTATATATAATACTGGAAAAAGGAAATTATAAAGAAGAAAACTGATTTAAGAAGAACGATAAAAGAGAATAGGATAGACTGACTAATAGAGATCCCTTCACCTGCGCAACCCAAGGAGGACGTCTCGGAATGTGATCTAGAACGTGGCATCCCTGTGCAGTACCTCCCTAGGTTACTTACTAAGTTATGTTGTAATGATAGTCTACTTAATTCTAGTCGAGTGTTTTTCAAGTTTACCGTGGTGCCTGGTACAATAACTAGCCACACTAGGCTGTATATTCTACCTCGCATCTGCATGATATGTTATAAAGGATTACTATTGATATGTGTTGTGTATGCTACGTACGGTGTCTAGTCATGTTTTTATAGTGTGTTTACTCTTATTCTAACTTATGCTATGTGCAAAGAAACCTGTGTTGTTATAGTAACAGGTTTAACATGGCGCCTGCTACAATAACTGACCACCATCATGTGATAAAATATGTCTCTCTGGTTTGATCTGTGCTTCATGTTCCTATGTTTGGATGACTACATATTCTTTTTTGTGTGTTGTGTCCTCCTTGTCGGTGTTGGAGGTGTCCATAGTACTGGAATCCTTATCTGAACTAACCCAGTCTTTTCTTTGACGTTGCTACGATGCCTGTAAGACGTCGTCTGTTTATAGAAACGTGTTCTGTCTTGGAGATGTGGTCTTTCAGTTCATTTGAATTTCCCCATTTGTGTGAGCCCCTGAGTGTGTGTTGTAGTTTTTCTGTTATGTTTCGCAGTGCATGTAAGTATTGCTCACAGTACAGCATGCTGTGTTCAGGAGATCCATGTTCTCCGCACTGGCAGTTGCCGTCCGCAGAAAGTGACAGGCTCTGAAGGTGCGCTGGATATGGGCCATTCCAGCCAGGAAATGAACTATTCCACGGCTGAGATTCGCATGATTCACCCACAATGGTTTCGTGATGTTCGGGAAAAAGTCGTACACCTTACTCCTAAAGCCTTTTATCAGTTTGTCCCCACTCTCGATGAGAGACACACAACCGCCATGTGTTTAGTTGACGCCTTCCTCTGTTTTTTCCCTGATGTTATCATGTATTCCCCTATCAAGCCAATATAATGCAGCCCAGTATCTGATCGTTATGTCGATTGGGAAGACACCTAACACCACACATAGCACATATGTTGAGGTACTGCGGAATGACCCCGGCACCCTCACTATCTTTATCCACGCCTCAGAGCTGCCCTGTTGGTCACTATAGCAAGCCTATGTGCCCATACAATTGCTGCGAAGAGCGCCATCGATTCATAGAGAGCGCTTTGGTATGCTCTGACGTGTGTGATTGGTGGCTGCACTATGTAGTATTTACGTGTGCGAGTTTGTATTTTCTCTGCTTTACCAATAGTCACGCATGTGTATTGGGTGATACTGTAGTTTTCGTGAATGTGTAGTCACACGTATGTTTTGGCTGTTTCTCTTATAATGTTTATGTTCTATTCTTTGATCAATGGGTGTCACTGTAATGTACCTCTCAGTAATATACAGGGTGGCCCATTGATAGTGACCGGGCCAAATATCTCACGAAATAAGCATAAAAAATGGTTCAAATGGCTATGAACACTATGGGACTTAACTTCTAAGGTCATCAGTCCCCTATAACTTAGAACTACTTAAACCTAAATAACCTAAGGACATCACACAGATCCATGCCCGAGGCAGGAATCGAAACTGCGACCGTAGCGGTCGCACGGTTCCAGACTGTAGCACCTAGATCCGCTCGGCCACCCCGGCCGGCAAATAAGCATCAAACGCAGCAACTACAAAGAACGAAACTTGTCTAGCTTGAAGGGGAAACCAGACGGCGCTATGGTTAGCCCGCTAGATGGCGCTGCCATAGGTCAAACGGATATCAACTGCGTTTTTTAAAATAGGAACCCCCATTTTTTATTACATATTCGTGTGGTACGTAAAGAAATATGAATGTTTTAGTTGAACCACTTTTTTCGCTTTGTGATAGATGGCGCTGTAATAGTCACAAACGTATATGTAAGTGGTATCACGTAACATTCCGCCAGTGCGGACGGTATTTGCTTCGTGATACATTACCCGTGTTAAAATGGACCGTTTACCAATTGCGGAAAAGGTCGATATCGTGTTGATGTATGGCTATTGTGATCAAAATGTACAAAGGGCGTGTGCTATGTATGCTGCTCGGTATCCCGGACGACATCATCCAAGTATCCGGACCGTTCACCGGATAGTTCCGTTATTTAAGAAAACAGGAAGTGTTCAGCCACATGGGAAACGTCAACCACGACCTGCAACGAATGATGATGCACAAGTAGTTGTTTTAGCTGCTGTCGCGGCTAATCCGCAAATCAGTAGCAGACAAATTGTACGAGAATAGGGAATCTCAAAAACATCGGTGTTGAGAATGCTACATCAACATCGATTGCACCCGTACCATATTTCTGTGCACCAGGAATTGCATGGCGACGAGTTTGACAGCATGACAGAATGGTGATGTACTTCCAACATGACGGATGTCCGGCACATAGCTCGCGTGCGGTTGAAGCGGTATTGAATAGCATATTGCATGACAGGTTGATTGGCCCGCACGTTCACCGGATCTGACGTCCCCTGATTTCTTTCTGTGGGGAAAGTTGAAGGATATTTGCTATTGTGATCCAACGACAACGCCTGACAACATGCGTCAGCGCATTGTCAATGCATGTGCGAACATTACGGAAGGTGAACTCCTCGCTGTTGAGAGGAATGTCGTTACACGTATTGCCAAATGCATTGAGGTTGACGGACATCATTTTGAGCATTTATTGCATCAATGTGATATTTACAGGTATTCACGCTGTAACAGCATCCGTTCACAGCACAAAGGTACATGTATCACATTGGAAAAACCGAAATAAAATGTTCAAACGTACCTACGTTCTGTATTTTGATTTAAAAACCTACCTGTTACCAACTGTTCGTCTACAATTTTGAGCCATATGTTTGTGACTATTATAGCGCCATCTATCAAAAAGCGAAAAAGTGGTCCAACTAAAACATTCATATTTCTTTACGTACTACACGAATATATAATAAAAAGTGGGGGTTCCTATTTAAACAAACGCAGTTGATATCCGTTTGACCTATGGCAGCGCCATCTAGCGGGCCAACCACAGCGCCATCTGGTTTCACCCTTCAAGCTAGACAAGTTTCGTACTTTGTAGTTTTTTTTGTTTGACGCTTATTTCGTGAGATATTTGGCCCGGTCACGATCAATGGACCACCCTGTACATGTCTTGTGTGCTGCGATTGTTAGTACTTCTACTACAATGACCTCCACCAAGTCATCCATCGTAGAAGAAAACGTGTTGCATTGAAGGGTGGCTATACCGAAAAGGAATTGTACCATCGCCAAGTTTTATGGTCACCGCTTGTTTTTTCGAGGTGATTATTAAAACCTTATGACTATCCATCCTAAAGTCATCAGTGGAAATCTGTTCCTAACTTTTGATTTTCCTCTTCCTGAGGTTTGTTTGTATGTAAACGCAGCAAATGAGGTCGGTCTGGGTGGAAGCAGTGCAGCTTGAAGCAGGGCGGCGCGGCGCGCGGCCGACAACCCCAGGAAACTCGAGCCACACTGCGGCTGCCCGCCCTTTTTGTCCTTCGCTGGCCGCCAAACTATTTCAGTATCGCTTACATGCGGTGGGGACGACTTACCGTCGTTTTATCCAGTATTGCCCATGTAGCAATAACTGAAGTCCACAGCCAGCTACCTATCGATAAATTCGCGTCCTATAATCGAGCCGAAAGACCAATTAGGTCAAAATGAGATACTAGATATGTTCAGAATGTTCTCAAGAGAAACTTCACCTATTGAATGACATACTCAATATGTTTATCTTTCTTTTCTTATTTTTTCAATTAATTTAAATTCCTTTTTGTTCTATAACACTTTTGAATTGTCAATCGCTAGACTACTTTCGAGAAAGCATTGCACCACAGGAAAGAGAAAATCGCTAATAGTACCAATAACAGGCATTGAAATTCAGGAGCACCACCACCGATTCAAAATGGTTCGAATGGCTCTGAGCACTGTGGGACTTAACTTCTGAGGTCATCAGTCCCCTAGAACTTAGAACTACTTAAACCTAACTAACCTAAGGACATCACACACATCCATGCCCGAGGCAGGATTCGAACCTGCGACCGTAGAGGTCGCGCGGTTCCTGACTGTAGCGCCTAGAACCGCTTGGCCACCCCGGCCGGCATTACCACTGAATCAGTGGGGAAAAAATCAGTCTTCTGAAACTACTATGAACTGAAGTGTCACAAAATTGTGGCGTATGAAGTATTCTTATCGATGTCGATAACGTAGAAATTTGAGACGAGTTAAAACTTTATGTCACTGTGGGTGTCGAAAACAGATCCATGCTCTTCGTCGGGAGTGTGTTTGCACTATCACATCATCGTTGTTATTGTTGTTGTTGTTTGTTGCTGGAGAAATCACCATTTGAAAAGAAGTCATACAGGCTGAATAAAAATAAATAGCAATTCTCAAAAACCCGTTATTGCATCACATAATGCAGTCACTACTAGATACTATGTGCATTACTTGTTATATTTGTACCATTAAAGTTTAAAGTAAGCAAGTTTATCATTTCAGGATCATTTGCAGCAACACAGAGAGCCTGTATCACTCTCCGAATACCAGTGAGTGTCATCATAATTGGGTAGTTTACAGCAAGTATTCTTTTCAGTGCAGTCTTTTATCTGTTCAACCATTTCGCTTGTAATTTCATTGTTAGTTCTCTCCAGACAACACACCAATGCAGTCCGACTGCATCTAGTTGGTATTATTCACTATACCGTTGTTTTTCAACGCGAAGAGTTTTACAGCACTCCCCAACTACAATCTTAGACTGACAGAGAATGTTAACTATCGCGAAACTTTTTCCGCTACTTGTGTCTTGTCACCAATAACTTTAATCTTTAAGGCGGCTTGTGCGCGACACAGTTTCTAGCCGTTGTGCCTGTTCACACTAGTAGTTTCACCGATGCACGCCATTTCCCAAGTGCTGCCAACTAGCTCATGAACCATTTTGTTCAGTACCTTCTTGCGAGGAGCTTCCTCTGAAATTATAATTGAAAAGTCACTAATAAAAGAATAGAATAGAAGATCTTAGTACAAAAGTAACTCTACCTAGTAATGGAAGAGAAGGAAAAGAGAAAGCAGACGTTTTGAATATGTATGGGAATTCGGTATGCGTCTTGATCTCCTCCTCCCCTCTCTTTGGTCATCTCTTCCTCCTTCCCCCTCTCACTTTCCATCAACCCCTCCTCCCACCCCTCTGTCCATCTCCTCCCCGTCCTTCCCCTCTCTGCCCTTGAGCCTTGCTTATCGTTATCGCAAGTTCCGATTCTGTGACAGTATTCTAATCATAAGCTGATAACGCAGAAATAAAACTTTTGATATTTTCTGTGCAATCCGTCTACGCGAAAGTATATACAGGGTGTAAATTTTAAGTTGAAAAACCAGAATAACTCAAAAAATTAGCTTCACACGAAAAAATGTGTAGAATCCAAAGTTGTTTATTTTCGAGGGGGACATGTGCTGGTGCTAAAATTAGCCCACCACCCCAGGCCCCTGGAAGTGGGGCACGAGGCAAGTTTAAAATTTCGCCATGCGGTTATGGGCGCTACAGTCTGCAACCGCGAGACCGCTACGGTCGCAGGTTCGAATCCTGCCTCGGGCATGGATGTGTGTGATGTCCTTAGGTTAGTTAGGTTTAAGTAGTTCTAAGTTCTAGGGAACTGATAACCACAGCAGTTAAGTCCCATAGTGCTCAGAGCCATTTTTTTAAAATTTCACACGGGAACCCCCATTTTTTATTGCAGAATTAGATTCCGCATAAAAACTACGTACATTTTGTCTTAAACATTTGTTTAGATTCTTGGTAATTGCCGCTGTAATTCAAGAAAATCCCTCATAATTTTTTCCACAGTTTGGCTTATGAGTTTCTACTCTCTCTCTGTCCACGCCAGCACATCTGCATCCTTAACAATATTTTGTTAAAATCTCAAGATCCAGGACTTTTACTGTGTCAACACTTGTGCCGTTGCAACTCCATTCTGATTTGTGTCCTCGTCTCTGCCAGGAAACATCAAAGGCATATTTTTGTTAGTATTTTACTTTGTTTACTCTGCTAGTGAATGAGTTCACTCGTTAGTAAGTAGGATGTTTTCTTAGTTAGTTAGCTAGTCAGATGATTCGTTTGATAATTAAAACTTACCCGAAACTGCGGAAAAAATTAATACAGAATTTGGGTCAACATTTGTAAAACTCTTAATTCCTCTCTCAGAAACCCCACCCTATGGGGAGAGAGGGAGAGTTTTAGTTTTAGCGAATCAAAATATGTAACCATTTTCCACGCAAAAATAAAACATGGATTTTCTTGAATTACAGCGCCAACTACCAAGAATCAAAACAACTGTTTAAGACAAAATGTATGTAGTTTTTTTATGTAGAATCTGATTCTGCAATAAAAAAATGGGCGTTCCCATTGGAAATTTTAAAGTTCTTTTTCAGATATTTGGTAATAATTTTTCCCATTAAGTGTTATTATCACACATTTTTGGCTCCAGGAGAGTGATTAACTTGAATTTTACAAGATTATTCATTTTTTTTCTTGTTTCCTTCTTCTTGTTCTCTTCCCAAAACCTCTTCATTCTTTGGCTATGTTCCTCTTTCCTTTGCTCTGTCCATATTTTGCCTGTTTTCTTTCTTTCTCTTACTTAAGATTTCGTGTTCATAATTTTGTTTCTGAATTTGTCTTCCCTCTCTCTGTCCATCTCATACCCCTCCCCCTTTTCATTTCCTCCTCTCCTTTCTCTCTGTCCATCTCCTCCCCTCCCCTCTCTCTGTCCATCTCTTCCAATTCCTTTCTCTCTCCATTTTCCCCCCTCTCACTGCTCAACTCTTTCTCCTTCCTCCTATCGTTGCCTATTTCTTCCTCCCTTTGTCTCTGTCCATGTCGCTTTCTTTTCTTTCTCTGCCCAACTCACCCTCTCTCCTCTCTCTCTCTCTCTCTCGATGTCCCCCTCTTCCCCTCTCTGTCCATCTCCTCGTCCTCCTGCCCAGTCTCTGTCCATTTCCTCCTTCCACATGTCTGTGTCCACCTCTCCCTTCATCCTCGCTGTCTGTTCATCCCCTCCTCTCACCTTCTCTCTCCATGTTATCACGCTTACCCCTAAGTATTTATTTCCAGGTTGTAACTAACATGGGTACCAAATTTAGTTCAATTTGTTCCACGGGTCAGAAAGAGCTTTTTACCAGTGGATTTGCTCGTGCATGCACATAAGAAATATATTTCACACATATTTGTACACATGTTTCACCTGCATTTCTAATGAATTTCATTTTCACGCAGCTCAAATTTTATGACATCGTTTCTCATGACCTATGTGTTGTACAATGATATAACTTTTCTCTTACATTCAGAGGTATATGTGAATACAGTCAGCAAAATTTGGTGCGAATACAGTGAGTTGTAAAGAAGTAATAAATTAAAACGCCAAGTTTCATGCCGCAGTTGTTATGAATGCACCACAAAAATGTAGTAAGCATAACCTTTTCTCCTTTCATCATTTTGTGGGGATTGTCAGTGAGAAAAAGTTTCTTAAAGGTTTGAAATTCTGTGTAAAATTTGTTGCAAGTCACTAAGTGCTCTCATTGTTATATATTGGTTTACTCAAGTATGGGTATTCCCGTGTCGTGAGATACACAGCTTTTTCAGGCTCACCGCTGGCCCTTTGATCAGTAGGTGGCCCTTACCAGATAGCAAATAATAGTTGTACTAAGTTTCGTTCAAATCATTTCAGCGGCTTAGAGGTAGATATGGAAAGTACGTACACACATATATAGGTACATCCATTTTTATAATATGTATGGAGTATAGATTCATGATGAGTGTGCTGTGAACACCATCGTCTTTCAGTACGACAAGAGCAGTTCTGAGAGCTGCATATATACGTTGCTAGTTTGGTGAACACTCGGGTACCCTATGGCAACTCAAATGACCCACTAAATCACCTTCTCTTAATTCCATAAGAAAGTCTAGGACTATTTGGAACAGTGAGTGAAATTCAACAATAAAAATCCCCGCAATATGGTAGCTCTACAGGAGTAGTTTCACCTGCATATAGTATTCTTGAGTAGTCTCTTCCTCGTCCAGTTGATTTCATTATCACGGCTAGAGGCTCTGTTAATTTTTTGTCCAGTGTGCTTGATAACTTCTAACATTTGGTGCTCACTTATTCAAATGTCCATCGCATCCATAGAGTAGAACTCCATAGTTAAAAAAGTTGCACGAATACTAAGAGATTACAGCTAATAGTGTTACTAGTAAAGTACAAAAACTATGTACCAACACCACCAAATCAGTGTCAAAAACCTGATCTACTACTGGGAACTGAAACGAGAACTTTTATACGTCACAAAACAGGAATAAAGAAGCGTTTTGTCTGTTTACAAGGACAGCTTACCGTGCAGCTGCTATTTATGTCCATAACTAAACACTTTAGAGGTAAAAATTTTGGAACCGCCGAAGTGTCGGAACCGGATACCTGCTTTACACAGGTAGTGGACAACCAGTTGTAGCACCCGAGCACATCTGACTCGCCGACTGTAAACTTCAAGCTCCCAGAGCTCTTAGTGTTTTGGCCAGGCCAACACCCGAGAGATTGCCGTTATAACGGAGAGCTCGATTCACCTGTAGGACAGGAAACAGTCGCAGAGGAAGCTTTGTGATGGCTCTTGAGGATACCTCAAGAGCCATCTGCGAGTAGCAAGTATTGGTATCCAGGTTATATCCCGGCCAGACACAATGTTCACCACTGCATATATTCCACCAAAGACTTAAAAATATGCTACTTAGATTCAATAATTCATTTGTACTGAGTTCTATAAATGAACGATTGGTCGGCTGTCTCATGAATCCAGCCAGTGGCACGTCTGACTGACGAGCTGAGCAAAGAAGAAACGTCTCACTATCTCACGAAAGAAATATTAACTTTCTGGGCTTTCAAGTGGTTTAGCTTCATCTTGTTCGAATGTACTGCTAGCATTATGCTCAAACACGGATTCACTTTGGTGCCCACAATTTCCTCGAACTATAGGTTGTCATTGGAACTATCCACAGTCGTGATCGTCAAAAGTAAACCGAGATGCCTCCCGACATCATGTACCCAATTGGTATATTATAACTCTAGTTCAAAAACAGTACTAGATCATCAAAATATGGGAGCTCCATGAGCTAAGAGTATAATCATCGGTGAGTCAGATTGTAAAAGGCAGCTTTTTCTTTTTTTACGAATTATGCCAACAAGACAACGAGTTTTCTGGAAGGCTTCTTCACAGCACAGTGTATGTTCCTTATTGCACTGTCTGCCTGTAGGCGTAACATCACTCCGAGTAACGACATATTAGATTCAAAGAAGAGGTGCAAACTTCATTAAGGATTGCTTTATTAGTGTGACAGCACCAGAAAAAATGCTCCACAAACTCCAATGGTAGACGCTACAAAAAGGAGTCTGGGCTTTGCTCTAAGCCCATTTTCAAATACCTGTATGCCTTGAATCTCTTTTAAGTTATCGTAATTAACTCCGACATGGTCAGTCTGGAATCCATCGAGTAACTGATTTGTCGACTTCTACCTTGTCTGCTTTTTGGGTTTCTTTTGGAAATTTGTTGTCATTTCGAATTTCTTACACTACTCTAATAATCTCTTGCCTTTAGTGTTAGTTCTATTCTGTGCTATGGATTTCATTTATATCTTGACAATTCACTTATTCAAAGTTGATGCAACATAACAAATGAACGAGTCCTAGAAACTTAAGTAGTCTCTTCCAGTTCCATCCTAAATATTTGCAATTTCTGTGGAGTTTATTGTGTATCCTGGTGCATTGGTGCGTACGTAATGATGAGTGTGGATCTCTTATTCTTACTTCAAAATTTTTTTAATCATATTTTTTTATATACAATTTATTTTTGATATCTTAGTGATAAATGAACTGTGTATTACATTAGGTGTACATAATATCCAAAGTCATCACTGTATCTTTCGTATTGGATCAGACACAAGTAGATTTTTTATCTACTTGTATCTTCATCTAGGTATCTAATTCCTTTATACCCAACACCTTCAGTATGTGTTAATCCATTATTTAGATTAGTTGTTTTTGCTTATCTGTTTGAGCTTCTCTTTGAATTGCATCCCTCCCGTCCATCATCTTCAATTCGTGTTGTGAATAGCAGCATATTTGTTGCTGATATCCTCTTGAGACTGTGTCCCACCAGAGTTCTATTCGTTGAGATATCTGAGACGATGGGATAGGTTCCGTACTCCACAGGAACGTTTTTATTCATCTGACCTTACACTATTGGTTTTCAAAGTCGTGCAATGAGTGCTTGAGATGTTTTCTTGTTTCTTGAATTGCTGTCTTTCTCAAAGTGGTTGAAAATAAAGCACTTAGTTACGTGACGTTTTCCCCTCAAATGGGTCCATGCTATCACCAATTCATGTATGTCAATTTACTCCTGAAACATCCTGTACCAAATAATTGTGTGTAAATCCCTATCGCCAATTAAATGCAGTGTAAATATCCTTATATAAATGGCATTTATAGTTGCATTGCTGCAGCTTCTGTGTATGGACCGAGCGAGGAAGCGCATTGATCACGGAACTGGATTTACATTCTGGACGATCAGTGATCAGTTCTCCATCTAACGACGCAGATTTGATTTCCTAAATAGCGTACGGCAAATTTCGGTACGTTTTCTTCGAAAACAATGCCCCTAATTCCATTATGCATCCTTTCCTAATCCGAGATTGTGCTCCGACTATAATGACCTTATCGTCAGCGGGACATGAAACACTAATCTTTCTTCCTCCCATTTCTGTGCAAAATATTGAATCCACGTATTTTCAGCCACACCATAGTTCATAGTTAATAGATGTATGATCACTCCATATCTCGCATATGATTTAATATTTGTTTCAATCTTCTTTAAAGTGTATAGTTTCACATGTTATGTCCCGTGTGCATCGATTCTGCTACTTTTGGTTTCTATAATCATTTGTCTCCTGATGACTGTTTACAACGTGAATGTAATTCGAATATTCATAGTTTCGGCCCCTCTCGCCGGAGGTTCGAGTCCTCCCTCGTGCATGGGTGTGTGTGTTGTTCATAGCATAAGTTAGTTTAAGTAGTGTGTAAGTCTAGGAACCGATGACCTCAGCAGTTTGTTCCCATAGGAATTCACACACATTTGAACATTTTTCATAGTTTGGTACTGTCGATGGAATCAACCATCAACGTGTGAAGACTAACGTAAACCTACAGTTTCCATAATCCGTTAATGAACTCATTGTATCTGTGTCGTCTTCATGTGTTTATAATATTTTCGGCCATCAACATACTTTTTTTAGTGTAGTTCATTAAGTCTATTAAATAGTTGTGCAATCTTTCAGTTTTTTGTTCTTCTGAAGCATCAACGGTGCCCTTAAATTACAGTCGACTTGGAAACACACTACTGGCCATTAACATTGCTACACCAAGAAGAAATGCAGATGATAAACGGGTATTCATTGGACAAATATATTGTACTAGAACTGACATGAGATTACATTTTCACGCAATTTGGGTGCTTAGATCCCGAGAAATCAGTACCCAGAACAACCACCTCTGGCCGTAATAACGGCCTTGATACGCCTGGGCATTGAGTCAAACAGAGCTTGGATGACGTGTACAGGTGCAGCTGCCCATGCAGCTTCAACACGATACCACAGTTCATCAAGAGTAGTGACTGGCGTATTGTAACGAGCCAGTTGCTCGGCCACCATTGACCACACGTTTTCAATTGGTGAGAGATCTGGAGAATGTGCAGGCCAGAGCAGCACTCGTACATTTTCTGTATACAGAAATGTCCGTACAGGACCTGCAACATGCGGTCGTGCATTATCCTGCTGAAATGTAGGGTACCGAGGGGATCGAATGAAGCGTAGAGCCACGGGTCGTAACACGTCTGAAATGTAACATCCACTGTTCAAAGTGCCGTCAATGCGAACAAGTGGTGACCGAGACGTGTAACCAGTGGAACCCCATGCCATCACGCCGGGTGATACGCCAGAATGGCGATGACGAATACACGCTTCCAATGTGCGTTCACCGCGATGTCGCCAAACACAGATGCGACCATCATGATGCTGTAAACAGAACCTGGATTCATCCGAAACAATGACGTTTTGCCATTCGTGCACCCACGTTCGTCGTTGAGTACATCATTGCAGGCGCTCCTGTCTGTGATGCAGCGTCAAGGGTAACCGTAGCCATAGTCTCCGAGCTGATAGTCCATGCTACTGCAAACGTCGTCGAACTGTTCGTGCAGATGGTTGTTGTCTTGCAAACGTCCTCATCTGTTGACTCAGGGATCGAGACGTGGCTGCACGATCCGTTACAGCCATGCGGATATGATGCCTGTCATCTCGACTGCTAGTGATACGAGGCCGTTGGGATCCAGCACGGCGTTCCGTTTTACCCTCGTGAGCCCATCGATTCCATATTCTGCTAACAGTCATTGGATCTCGACCAGCGAGAGCAGCAATGTTGCGATACGATAAACCGCAATCGCGATAGGCTACAATCCGACCTTTATCAAAGTCGGAGACGTGATGGCAGGCTTTTCTGCTCCTTACACGAGGCATCACAACAACGTTTCACTAGGCAACGCCGGTCAACTGCTGTTTGTGTATGAGAAATCGGTTGGAAACTTTCCTCATGTCAGCACGCTGTAGGTGTCGTTACCGGCGCCAACCTTGTGTGAATTCTCTGAAAAGCTAATCATTTGCAAATCACAGCATCTTCTTCCTGTCGGTTAAATTTCGCGTCTGTAGCACGTCATATTCGTGGTGTAGCAATTTTAAGGGTCAATGTTTATATAGTTATTTTACATGACCTTTTGGATGCTCTCTTGAGTTCAAAAAACTTTATTTGGATCGTTAAGTCTTGTGATAACATTAATTAGAATTCACGTTTTTTAATGAATGGCTTCATTTTCACTAGTAGTGCTGCTACGTATGTACTTCCTATAACAGGAGAGGAGACTGTTTTGAGCATAAGAACAAATATTTTAAAAGAAAAATAGTCGACAGCTGAGAATAGGACGGAGAATACGTGTTGCTCTTATGTTCAATGCTAATCGATATTGAGCAGCTGGAGATATAATGTTTCCAACGCCACATCTTTACCATTACCGCTGCAGACTTTGGTTTCCCTCACGTCCATCTAGTTTCTTCGACGTTTTAACGTACTCCCATAGGGCTGCCTCAGGCAGACAGTAACATATTGTACGCTCTAAGGAATGCTTGCTTCCATTAGTACCTTGACCTAACTTCGCTTCCAGAGTCACGGACCACAAGAAATCCTTTGCACCCATAAATGCGAGGGCATTCGGACTAAAACTTTTCGTTTTAATTCTTCTTCTCTCTAATTCACCCCACTTGATTCAGTTTCGTAGAATTTTTTCGCTCTCGGATAATAAAGCGGGTCTGTAATAAGCTGTCGTATGTTTTGAAAGTTAGATGGTAAATTACAACTGGAGAGCATTGTTCCTTCTTAATAGAAGGTAGCTTTGATAATGGGGCATTAATTATCCCGGCACGAGATGGAGCCACTGTTGGCGGCGGATACTTTCATCAATCACCGGCAGTGTGTCACCCCGAGCTGCCGCCGCAGCCGCCATGACGAATTATTAAACGCGAGACGATCGAAAATAAGAAATAAAAGGGAAATTATGAAGAAAAAAGGACGCTAAGGGACTAGAGGCAGGCGCTATGGATGGGCTCGTTCGCTTCAGTGCGAAGCAGACAAAGCCAGGGCATAAAGACAACTTTCAACACCATTTTACCGCGTGTCGCAGCCTCACAAGACACACTGCCGTATTTATTTGATTGAGCAGACGTGTAATCTATCAGACACAGTTTCTCTGTCCCGAGGAATATGCAGCACTGCAACTCATGCCTATTTCAGTGCGAGATGGAACTAGTAGTAACCACTATCTAGCTGCAGGAAAATATCTTCTTTTTCCTATATGGCAAAGATTTCAACCATTACATAAGTAATGTAGTAAGCTAGGTTGTTACCCTGCCACTGGAAACGAGCCATTCTGTAACATCTGTTGTATATATCAGTTGGAAGAAGGTACTTGCCAAATTAGCCGCACTAGGCAAGGTGGTCAAACGGAGTGTCTCGTGTTCGGGTCAAGATATGAGTTTCACTTTTATGGCGAGCTACCCTTCACATTACTACAGAGATTATTAATCTGTGTGGCCCGATTCAAATATAATGCTTGGATAAAGCGGAATACATACACCATTTGATCAAAAGTATCCGGACACGTGGCTGAAAATGACTTACAAGTTCGTGGCGCTTTCCATTGGTAATGCTGGAATACAATATGGTGTTGGCCCACCCTTAGCCTTGATGACATATTCCACTCTCGCAGGCATACGCTCTATTAGGTGCTGGAAGGTTTCTTGGGGAATGGCAGCCCATTCTTCACTGAGGCCTGGCACG
The DNA here is from genome assembly GCF_023864275.1 of Schistocerca cancellata. Lineage (NCBI taxonomy): Eukaryota > Metazoa > Arthropoda > Insecta > Orthoptera > Acrididae > Schistocerca > Schistocerca cancellata. The sequence continues at coordinate 213,663,317 of NC_064629.1, read as the reverse complement.
ACTTCGGCGTTCCAAAACATCCCAAAGGTGTTCTATAGGATTCAGGTCAGGACTCTCTGCAAGCCAATCCATTACAGGGATGTTACTGTCGTGTAACCACTCCGCCATAGGACGTGCATTATGAACAGGTGCTCGATCGGGTTGAAAAATGCAATCGCAATCCCCGAACTGCTCTTCAACACTGGGAAGCAAGAACGTGCTTAAAACATCAATGTCGGCCTGTGCTGTGATAGTGCCACGCAAAACAACAAGGGATGCAAGCCCCCTGCATGAAAAACACAACCGCATCATAACACCACCGCCTCCGAAATTTACTGTTGGCACTACACACGCTGGCCGATGACGTTCACTGGACATTCACCATACCCACAACCTGCCATCGGATCTTCACATTGTGTACAGCGATTCGTCACTCCACTGTTCAATCGTCCAATGTTTACGCTCCTTACACCAAGCGAGGCGTCGTTTGGCATTTACCGTCTCGACCATAAAATCCAAGTTTTCTCACCTCCCGCCTAACTGTCATAGTACCTGCAGTGGATCGTGATGCAGTTTGGAATTCCTGAGTGATGGTCTGGATAGATGTCTGCCTATTACAAATTACGACCCTCTTCAACTGTCAGCGGTCTCTCTCAGTCAACAGGCGAGGTCGGCCTGTACACTTTCGCGTTGTACGTGTCTCTTCACGTTTCCACTTCACTATCACATGGAAACAGTGGACCTAGGAACGTTTAGGAATGTGGAAATCTCGCGTACAGACGCATGACACTACTGACACCCAATCACCTGACCACGTTCGAAGTCCGTGAGTTCCGCGGAGCGCCCTATACTCCTCTCTCACGATGTCTAATGACTACTGAGGTCGCTCATATGGAGTACCTGGCAGTAGGTGGCAGCACAATGAACCTAATATGAAAAACATATGTTTTGGGGGTGTTCAGATACTTTTGATCACATAGTGTATACGTAATGGTAGGTACGTCTAAAAAAATTTTATACCCAAGTACGTCTTCAGACTACATTTCAAACTGCTGAAATATTTAATTAAATTATTCATGCAACCTAATTTACTTAACAGTAATCATTTGTGACAGCCCCATTATTGTTTATGGCAATGCCTAACACGAACTTGCAAACTGTAGATTAGAAGCATTGTGAAGAGTCATCTAAATGTGAGTCTAGGCTCTCCACTGGGTTATGATATATAAAAATAAAAAGGTCGTGGTGTTTACTTTACTGTACTATTAACAATACGAGGGCCAGAAGTATTTAAACAGTCAATTAGAATTTACCGTGTAATATCGCAAGGCAAATACCTATAAATTACGGAATATAAAACGTTATGGCCACAATATTTTGTTTATCATTTTAATTGACTGACGCTTCGAGACTTAATTCTGTCTTCCACGTTAAGAACACCAACCTACCACGCTAACCACTATAAGTGGCTTATCCCAACGATTTCCATCCTCAGAGAAACTGTAAAGTTAGTTTCAGTTTTTCGTGTGATTTACTCGGTTCTTAAGCATGACGAAATAAGCTAAATTTCATGTTTGATTATCATTTCCGTCGACAAAAAGAAAATTTCACGTTAAATATTAAGTTAGTATCAGTTAGATTATTGATATCGTCCAGTGCCGCTGCCATCAACGAGTCATTAAATGATTCGAAAACAAGAAGGATCCCACTCTAACTGTTCAGAATATTTTACGTATTTTTATACGGTATTACGTTATTCTGTTCCCCGTCAGTGAGACCCAAAGTCGGAGGAAAGAGGAGGAGGGGGTGTGGCGCGGCGGGCGGGGGTGGGGTAGGGGTGGAGTGAGAGAAGGCGAAAATATGTTGGTTAAAAGGGATGAGCACACTTTTACTGACATATTATTTCCGGATCTTGTCTTCTGCAATATCTGTAAGTCACTGACGTTGCTCTACTACACGGAGAAATATTTCGAATCGCCACTACATCTGTGATGATTGTGTGCTGTTGACCTATTGATATTTTGGGTGTTAAACTCTTACATGGAAGGAAAATTGTGTATACCTACTTAGGAGGTGAATCCACGACAATAACCGTAAACCTACAGGCCTATCTGTAGGTATTTTAGTTAGAGCTACGACATACAGCATTTCTGCGAATTTTTTATCTGCTAAACGTAGTAGTAGAAGGCAAACGAAACATTATTATAGGTGCAGGGATGCATAAAAGAGAGTATTACTTCTGACACGAAGATGACGGCGTCAACAGTGACTACTGTACAGATTTTTGCCGGACTAGAGAACTCAATGTTCACGAAAGAATGTTACTGAGCTGTTACGCTGTAAGTACATATAAAAAAATTAAAATCAAACTACTTGTCAGTAGCATTTCTCAATGAACCCACCAGGCCTTTTGCGATAATTGTTACATAATCCCATTGCTTTCCTTTATACAGAGTGGCCCACTTAAACGTTTCAGCGCAAATACCTCTGATACAACAGCTCAGCGTGTTCGGTCGGAGGGTTAGCAGCCCTCTGTAATAAAAAAACTGAGTTAATCGATCATCAACGAACTTAAACGGATGTCTTACGACGTCCGCCCCGAGCAGACACAACGAACGAAAACGAACAAAAGGAGATTAAACAAAAAAAAAAAAAAGTGGTCAGCGTGACAGACTGTCAATCCTAAGGGCCCGGGTTCGATTCCCAGCAGGGTCGGAGATTTTCTCCGCTCAGGGACTGTGTGTTGTGTTGTCCTAATCATCATCATTTCATCCCCATCGACGCGCAAGTCGCCGAAGTGGCGTGAAATCGAAAGACTTGCACCAGGCGAGCGGTCTGCCCTCGGGAGGCCCTCGTCACACGACATCATCATCATCATCATCAGTGAAAAACGACTTTCAGGGGTATTAGTGTAAAGCAGGTACTCATAAAAGTAAATACAACGAGACATTGTAAAACGAAAGCAAATTTAAGTTTCAACGCAAATTTACTTTTTTTATGAATAACCCGTATTACTTCTTACGCAATCAATAACATGAAAAATCAAAATAAGAATGGCGTAGGCTGCATTGCAATACGTCAATTATATCCGAAGAAATTCCAAAGAAAAGTTGAAGCCTGATATAAACGAAGCGCACCGCTATTGCATTTATCGAGATGCAAGCGTGAACCCCACATATCAACATTTGTGGCAGGAAACCCACTTTCAGCCTTCGTGACAGCAGTGAAAGTAAGATTACGTACGTCAATCACATTGTGATTATGAGCAATATGGAGTTCACGCTTGCATCTCGAGATGTGCAATGGCGGCGCGTTTCGTATTTCAAGCGTCAACTTCGCTTTGCAATTTCTCGAAATGTAACTGACGTGCGATGCAACCAACGCCATTCTTCTTGTGATTTATCATGTTATTGATTGCGTAAGAAACAATACGGGCCGTTTATTCATACCAGTGAAAGTCGTTTTTCAATATCTATTTTTGTCCCAGAGATACAGGGTTATTACAAATGATTGAAGTGATTTCACAGCTCTACAATAACTTTATTATTTGTGATATTTTCAAAACGCTTTGCACACACCTACAAAAACGCAAAAAGTTTTTTTAGGCATTCACAAATGTTCGATATGTGCCCCTTTAGTGATTCGGCAGACTTCAAGCCAATAATCAAGTTCCTCCCACACTCGGCGCAGCATGTCCCCATCAATGAGTTCGAAAGCATCGTTGATGCGAGCTCGCAGTTCTGGCACGTTTCTTGGTAGAGGAGGTTTAAACACTGAATCTTTCACATAACCCCACAGAAAGAAATCGCATGGGGTTAAGTCGGGAGAGCGTGGAGGCCATGACATGAATTGCTGATCATGATCTCCACCACGACCGATCCATCGGTTTTCCAATCTCCTGTTTAAGAAATGCCGAACATCATGATGGAAGTGCGGTGGAGCACCATCCTGTTGAAAGATGAAGTCGGCGCTGTCGGTCTCCAGTTGTGGCATGAGCCAATTTTCCGCGGGCTACGCGTGACACTTGCCCGCACGCGTTCAACCGTTTCTTCGCTCACTGCAGGCCGACCCGTTGATTTCCCCTTACAGAGGCATCCAGAAGCTTTAAACTGCGCATACCATCGCCGAATGGAGTTAGCAGTTGGTGGATCTTTGTTGAACTTCGTCCTGAAGTGTCGTTGCACTGTTATGACTGACTGATGTGAGTGCATTTCAAGCACGACATACGCTTTCTCGGCTCCTGTCGCCATTTTGTCTCACTGCGCTCTCGAGCGCTCTGACGGCAGAAACCTGAAGTGCGGCTTCAGCCGAACAAAACTTTATGAGTTTTTCTACGTATCTGTAGTGTGTCGTGACCATATGTCAGTGAATGGAGCTACAGTGAATTTATGAAATCGCTTCAATCATTTGTAATAGCCCTGTTTTTGCACTGAAACGTTTAAGTTGGTCACCCGTCATATAATTGTTCTTGGCTCCCAGGAGGATGGGAACTGTTTTGGATACCGAAATTGGTCATACATCGTATTAGGTGGGTATTCAAATTGTTTCTTTTTACGCCGCTGAATAATATACAGTATTAGCATAGCGGGGTAAAAACTAAGACAGCTTCCCTGACAACGCAACAAGCAGACTCTCATACTCACCCATCTCCCCCACCCCCCAATTCACTCTCACACTTTGTATGCTCAGATGCGCTTACACAGTCTCCAGGTGTGTGCGTGACGCCGAGTTTCACCATCAGTGCCAGTCTCTGACTGGGAACTGAAGACCAATCATAGTACGCAACGATACAGGCTCTGGACTTAATCTCTAGACCCTTCAAGCATTTGCCTCAACTGAAGATTGCACGCAGACTACCTGGCATCTTTACCCTACTGAGTCATCTACTGGGTGTCTTCTTCCTGGTCACCTATCTTCCTGGTGAAACGTGTGTTTGGACCGCAGCTGGTAGCTGCCTGGCTACCTTGTAGCTGCCCTCTGGTCCTTATGGATCGCCTTGTCGCTGCCCAGGGCAGGCACATGCCTTTGACATCGAGAATGCTGGAGGCCACAGTTTGAGTACCGTCCTTTCCCGCATTACAGGGCAGCCTAGGATGTGGCTCACGAGCCATGCGCTGGTACGAGTGCCATAGCTCTCTTGCTGGTCTGCACACTTACCCCACTGCTACTCCATGCTGCCTGAGGAGGGGGAAGAGGGGAAAACTGCAAATGTGCCCCATTTAAATGGCAATGCTGTCACACTGCATACGACTCAGTGTTATACTTCACCTTCATCAACAGCAAAGATCACACACTACACAAATTTTCTGTATTATTTGATTTTTATCTGGTACACAATGTCAAAAAAATGTTCAAATGTGTGTGAAATCTTATGGGACTCAACTGCTAAGGTCATCAGTCCCTAAGCTTACACACTACTTAACATAAATTATCCTAAGGACAAACACACACACCCATGCCCGATGGAGGAGACGAACCTCCGCCGGGACCAGCCGCGCAGTCCACGACTGCAGCGTCTCAGACCGCTCGGCTAATCCCGCGCGCTACCAACACCGACTTAAAGGAAGGCCTCAGCGCTTTTTCGTGACGTCACGTCAGCTACGAACGGCGAACGCCAGGTCTGTTGCAGGCATACTCATAATGGTGGTGTCTCCCTCTCTGACACAGGAAAATGTGAAACTATTGGAGGTAGTTGACCAACACACATTGTTCTGAGAGTCTTCTGCAATCAATTAATTGAGCAATTCATTACACTTCTTAACAAATAGCGTACTCCTGAACTTAAATTTCCACCTGTTTTAAGGATTGACATACGAAAACAACTTCATAGTCCAGCACCAACAGAATTCGTGCTTCTTTACCTTATTTGTAAAACTGAGGAAGTTACATTAGTACTTGGTTGCTTTTACAAGAAACTGTGAACATATTGGTGCTCTTCTTTAGGTATCTTGGTTGACTATGGGGTGAGGAGCACTGAATGTTAATGAAATATCTTGCGATTGTACACGTTGGGGGAGGGGGTGGGGGACAGAAGAAGAGGCAAAAGAGAAATACTTGTTTTATCAAATAAAATTTTTTTATCTTATAAAGTTTTCTCCTTTCAGTTGCAAGAGGAGAATATTTATTTTTTCTAATGTGCATGTTTCAAAAAGTTTAAGCTCAGCAGTATTTTCGATGTATGGAGCTATTTTGTTTCCTGTTTAGAATTCCTTTCGTTGAAAACGACAATAATGTAACGACTGGCAACAGCTGGGCATTTACACATGTAAATTAGTTCACATTTCCAGTGACGATGTCAAACGAAAATAAATAAATAAATAAAAGAAACGAGTTAATTGTAAGGGGGTTGGGGTAAGTTTCGATAACAAAATGGATCAAGTAAACATAGTTACTTGAATGTAAAATTTCCGAAGCTTGCAATGGGGCAAAGCATCTTCTCATATTGATCTACGTTTATTTCGACAGGATTCAGTAATACAGAACTACGATCTTCATTTGTAACTTTACGATATTAAGAAAATCTTTCATCTAAATAAAACTGCAGAATCCAAAACAATACCAAACATTTTGTCAAAAATAAGAGATTTATAGTGATAAGCACGCCCAGGCGTTTCTGCCTGCAACAGACCTGGCTTTCGCCGTGCCTAGCTGACGTGACGTCACCAACAAGCGCCGAGGCCTTCCTTTCAGTCGGTGTTGGCGCTACACAATGTCAGCATACAGACATACACAGATAATTTCACAGATTTTCGCACCCCAGTTGCCAAGTAATAGTGACTTAAGTTCATAATCGAAGAAAACCTTTCACGCATAATGTTGATTGAAACTTTTATCATGTCTGAAACCTCATTATGGAGACGTGAACACTCTTCCTAAGAAAAACAACTTAGACCTCATGGGCAGTTTTAACGTAAAAGAAGTTTCCTTTTAAACGTGAATTACACTGCAGATCCATCTGTTCCATGTGCACACGGTAAAGGACACTTTCAACTGGAAGGGCAAATGGTCTCGAAAACAGATGTAGGATAAACAGTGTCCTCAAAAGGTTTTGAAAGGTATTCTTTAATTCTTTCAAGGCCACAATGAATTCTTCAAGATTCGCATTTTCTTTACACTAGTGGGCTTAGAGAACTGTATGGCTTATATTTTATTTACTTATTTATTTATTGACAGATTTTGTTCCTTCCGCAATACCATTTGCTTTTTAAATGCATATCCATCAAATGGCTCTGAGCACTATGGGACTTAACATCTATGGTCATCAGTCCCCTAGAACTTAGAACTACTTAAACCTAACTAACCTAAGGACATCACACAACACCCAGCCATCACGAGGTAGAGAAAATCCCTGACCCCGCCGGGAATCGAACCCGGGAACCCGGGCGTGGGAAGCGAGAACGCTACCGCACGACCACGAGATGCGGGCACATCTCCATCAGTTCATAAATAGTTTCTCACCTTACAGTGTCTTGCTGTGGGCAGTATGCAATCAAGACCACATAAAATGCCAGGTCTGAAATCCATTCCAGGTGTTCTAATTTTCACTCCTGCTCTCTTTTTGCCTTCATTAATTGAAGAATAGAGGGTTTAAAATAGAAAAATCGTCCCAGGAATACCTGTTGACTTAACCAGCGTACTTTGCAGTAGTATATACTCTTCATTCCTGTTCCATTCGAAACTATCGCAGGCAGAATGTAACAATGCGCGTGACTACAGTAAAATCTACTTGTCATACCAGCAATTTCATCACGTGCTCCATGCCTGCAAAGTTAGCATAAAGTGCATCTAGATGTGCAGAAAAAATATATCCCCCCCCCCCCCTGTCGATCGGAGTAATATTTTACTCCTTCATCGTCAATTAAAACTTCAAATTATTTCTGCATGATGTTGTAACTTCATTCCATAGAAACCCATGGTACCTGTCGATTATGCGACTGTATAATTGACGTCGAGACTTCTCATCTTTCTCTTCTGTAATTCCCATTCATTGTTAAAGCCTTCTGACCATACCTTGGAAAACTGACTCATTTTTTTTACATTTCTTCTCTCTCAAGCAGCCACTAGTCTTGTTAACTTTCCTTACACCACGAACAAACAGCAAAGGGTAAACAGCGCTGACACCAAGATTCCGCCGAAGTGAAAAATGTCGTGCCGACTGAAACATGCCGCGCCGCAATACTAAATGCAGTGTCGCGCTCTACCGAGTACTTCGGAGAAGCGCCGAGCAAAGTCGAGACAGGCAGAGCGTCGGCCAGCACGCGGACCACGCCCGCACGTCGCGCTCGCGTTCCATTTGGAACGCCTCCGTCGGCCCTGCTGTGTTGTACTCTGCGGTCCGAGGCGGGCAGCAACATGGACGATGCTGTCATTCGACGGGGTACGGCCGCTGCCAGCACCGGCCGTCCTGTTGACTCCGACGAGGCCCACGAGAAAGACAGGCCGTGGTACGTACGTCACAGCGCGTGGTACTACAGGTGTTATGGCCGCGCGGGGTAGCCGCGCGGTCTCAGGCGCCTCGCCACGGTTCGCGCGGCTGCCCCCGTCGGAGGTTCGAGTCCTCTCTCAGGCATGGGTGTGTGTGTTGTCCTTGTCGTCAATTAGTTTAAGTTAGATTAAGTAGTGTGTAGGTCTAGGGACCGATGATCTTAGCAGTTTGGTCCCTTAGGAACTTACCACCACTGGTCTTATGAGTGCCTGCAGCCTGCGGGAAATTAACTGTTTCAGACGAATTTCGTAATTCTTGACTGCCCTTTTAAATGCGGGCAAGCTCTCGATAGCACATGACAAAGTTAAGACAGTTAGTGGGTACCTTTTCAATTCTGTACTGATCTTTTGTACGCCCTGCACGGAGCTGAGCCTTCGCGAAGTGTGGTGGACAAGCCAACTAGTGTGATGTCACAAGCTTGTTGGGATCCCGCATTTCTCATGGGCTCCGTGACTCCAACAGGTGATGCAGCTTACGCAGGTCAGCCCAGGAGGCTTGCTGGGATCTGCAGGTCACTATGTCATCCCAGGATTGTCAGCCTCTCCTACAGCGTCAATCACACCTCTCTACATAAAAACGATAAAAGTCTAATTCAACCAGGGATACCTTGCTTCAGCGAATGATAGACCGTTACTTCCCCTTCTTTGCACAGCCATTTCCTCCACTACAGGAGATGTCTCATCCCCGATCTCTACATCCGGTGTCAGAAGGGTCTGTCACCTCTACATTTCGGTGATAGAGGAACCTCGCCAGCTGCCATCTTGGGGAAGATGGGGTGACTACTACAGTGTTGCAGTTTCGACAATATGCAATATGGTGAGTGCAGTGTTGCTTTTGTGTGTGTGTGTGTGTGTGTGTGTGTGTGTGTGTGTGTGTGTGTGTGTGTGTGTGTATGCATGTGTGTGTGTGTGTGTGTGTGTGTGTGTGTGTGTGCGTTCGTGTTTGTGTGTGTGTGTATGTGTGTGAGAGAGACTGCAGAGCTAGTGGAGAAACAGTGAGTTTTTTATACCAAGTATTTTATTGTAATTGCAGAACGAACGGTATGACTCATGATGTTTAAATATGGGATAGCGAGAGTCATGATTAGCCACTCAGGCTGAAGTTTTGTTGTCGTAAGTGCTAGTTTTGTAGTGTATTTAGGTCTACGTATCGTTGTTTTATTTTGTTTTCTTGTTGTTCCTTTGGTTTTAGGTGATTCTTACAGGGTCAGTCTGGTCGTTGGTAATAACATACGGGAGTAACATTTTCGTCAGCTGAAATGGCTCAGTTGTAAGCAAGGACTGTGAAGATGTCGAAGGAAGTGAATATTCTGGAAGAAGACGAGGCAGCTTTAGCAGGGAAAAAAGGGTTGCAAAGGAATGGAAACAAAATTGGCGTTTTGCTCCTCCAAACGAAATAGAGAAGACATAAAATGGGAACTTTGCTGGGAATAAAACGCTGATATGTCTAGCAGTAAAAAAAAAAAAAAAAAAAAAAAAAAAAAAAAAAAAAAAAAAAAAAAAATTACATAGCGAGATGAAATATGGAAAAAGAGTGCTTGCGTGGGAGTAGACAGTGCGACCAGGTGTCAGGAATCCAAGCCTGTGACAGGAAACGGGCTTGAGTGTAGTTTACCTCCATGCTTAATACGTCTAACTAACGTTTACCTAGTTAAACTTTTCGAATCATTGAAGAATCAGGAAAAACGGGTCGAGAGGCGAGAACATTTCTTAGCTAGTGTAAATGAGAGAATTACACTCCTGGAAATGGAAAAAAGAACACATTGACACCGGTGTGTCAGACCCACCATACTTGCTCCGGACACTGGGAGAGGGCTGTACAAGCAATGATCACACGCACGGCACAGCGGACACACCAGGAACCGCGGTGTTGGTCGTCGAATGGCGCTAGCTGCGCAGCATTTGTGCACCGCCGCCGTCAGTGTCAGCCAGTTTGCCGTGGCATACGGAGCTCCATCGCAGTCTTTAACACTGGTAGCATGCCGCGACAGCGTGGACGTGAACCGTATGTGCAGTTGACGGACTTTGAGCGAGGGCGTATAGTGGGCATGCGGGAGGCCGGGTGGACGTACCGCCGAATTGCTCAACACGTGGGGCGTGAGGTCTCCACAGTACATCGATGTTGTCGCCAGTGGTCGGCGGAAGGTGCACGTGCCCGTCGACCTGGGACCGGACCGCAGTGACGCACGGATGCACGCCAAGACCGTAGGATCCTACGCAGTGCCGTAGGGGACCGCACCGCCACTTCCCAGCAAATTAGGGACACTGTTGCTCCTGGGGTATCGGCGAGGACCATTCGCAACCGTCTCCATGAAGCTGGGCTACGGTCCCGCACACCGTTAGGCCGTCTTCCGCTCACGCCCCAACATCGTGCAGCCCGCCTCCAGTGGTGTCGCGACAGGCGTGAATGGAGGGACGAATGGAGACGTGTCGTCTTCAGCGATGAGAGTCGCTTCTGCCTTGGTGCCACTGATGGTCGTATGCGTGTTTGGCGCCGTGCAGGTGAGCGCCACAATCAGGACTGCATACGACCGAGGCACACAGGGCCAACACCCGGCATCATGGTGTGGGGAGCGATCTCCTACACTGGCCGTACACTACTGGTGATCGTCGAGGGGACACTGAATAGTGCACGGTACATCCAAACCGTCATCGAACCCATCGTTCTACCATTCCTAGACCGGCAAGGGAACTTGCTGTTCCAACAGGACAATGCACGTCCGCATGTATCCCGTGCCACCCAACGTGCTCTAGAAGGTGTAAGTCAACTACCCTGGCCAGCAAGATCTCCGGATCTGTCCCCCATTGAGCATGTTTGGGACTGGATGAAGCGTCGTCTGCACGTCGTCTGCACGTCCAGCACGAACGCTGGTCCAACTGAGGCGCCAGGTGGAAATGGCATGGCAAGCCGTTCCACAGGACTACATCCAGCATCTCTACGATCGTCTCCATGGGAGAATAGCAGCCTGCATTGCTGCGAAAGGTGGATATACACTGTACTAGTGCCGACATTGTGCATGCTCTGTTGCCTGTGTCTATGTGCCTGTGGTTCTGTCAGTGTGATCATGTGATGTATCTGACCCCAGGAATGTGTCAATAAAGTTTCCCCTTCCTGGGACAATGAATTCACGGTGTTCTTATTTCAATTTCCAGGAGTGTATAAGAGGTGAAAAGAGAGTATTGGCAAGGTCGAAGATAGTGTGAGTTTACTTGATGCGTAAAGTACTGATTTTGTGGAAGTTAAGGGGAGTTGTGCAGAAGTGTCAGCTAAAGGGATGTATTACGTTGATGCTTCGGGAACTCAAACGGGCTTCACTGGAGGGAAGTCGACGTTCTTTTGGAGGAGCACTATTGAAAAAATTTAGCGAACTAACATTTGAATTTGACTACAGAACGATTCTACTCGTATCAACGAACATTTCGCGTAAGGACCATGAAGATAAAATTAGAGAGATCAAGGCTCTTAATGAGGCATATAGATAGTTACTTTGCCCTCGCTCTATTTGCGAGTGGAACAGAAAAGTAAATGGCTAGCAGTGGTACGTGGTACCCTCCACCATGCACCATACGGTGGCTTGCGGAGTATGTATGAAGAAGTAGATGTAAATAAATATCTTGTGAAAATGTGGCGTCTGAAGTAGCTGTGGTTCCAGAAAGAGCAAGTGTGAGCTGTATTGAGGCAAATGAGTGTGAGCATAGCGACATGGGTGATATTGATTCAGGTGCAGTAGTATCTAGGCTATTGGGTGATAATGGTTGTTGTTTTGATGCCGTGGAGGCTGGGCCAGATGTACAGGAAAGGATATGTGCATTGATTTCTGTGTCGTTCCGAGCGCCACTACAGACGGTAATTTTACTGTAAATATTTCGGAGGATGCACATGAATCTATCAACATCTTAATTATATTACAGATGTTGTGGATGATGAAGTAGGACAGACGGAATTGTTTGCGAAGGACGCAGATTCATCGCCACAGGTGGTGACGCCACCTCCTCAGAAGTGGGGAGGGAAGAAGAGAAACGGAAGGAAAATGCTTGTAAGCCTAAGTGTCAAGCCGACAATGCTGAATCCTTTCGTAAATGAATCCCTTAGGATCGGAGTAAAATTGCCGATACTCGTAGTGTTACAGTTAACGACGATAGGACAAAACGCGTAGTTGTTCTTCAACGCGCACTTGACCCGGGGAGACGTAGTTTCAGCGAGGGAGACAGTTGCGGATCTTATGTCGCCACAAAATTCACCAATGATGGAAGTGGAATCACATGAATTGGGTATTGTATCACTAAGTTCCAATGCACACCATAAAGTGACGAAGAGTAGAAGGAAGTTGGTTATAATGAGGAAAGGTAACTTCCAAGAAAGTATGGCATTGCAAGGTGTACTCAATATGTGTTTAGCTTTACAGTGAATGAGCCCTAGAAAAACCATCTGATAAATAAGGAAGTTGTTGGGCGAAAGAACTAAGTGGAACCATGCGCTGTGAAATGATTTTTAAAGGAATTCTCTCAGAAGGAAGAGTTTCTAATCTTATTTTACTAGTCGTGAATAGCGATTCAGTGGGGTCATGATAAGGTGGACACGAAAAAATTCGAGCGAATAACCTGTAGCAAGCAAGGATCAGTCAAGTAAGATAGAAGTAAAACTGGATAAATGTGAAGGAGGAAGTGAGTCTGTTAATTGTGGAATGTTTGTGAGAATCTGTGAGAATGAGAGAGTGGAAGTACATGATTGTATTATTGTGTAAATCGTGATTTAGTGGAAACATATTCCCGTGAGGATGCAAGACGGTTGAGTGGACTGAACTTAGCTAATGTAGTCTTAAAATTAAGAACATATCCAGTTAACCCTGCGATTTAAGCAAGATTGCGATAAGAAAGAAACTGAATGCACTATATATAGTTGTCGTTTTGTGAATGCACTGATCAGCAAGAACATTATGACCACCTACCTAGTACCCGGTATATCCACCTTTGGCAGCAACGATACGTCGTGGCATGGAAGCAATGAGGCCTTGATAGGTCGCTGGAGGGAGTTGGCGCCACTTCTGCACACAAAAGTCACCTAATTACCGTAAAGTCCGGGCAGGGGGGCCATGACCTCTGACGCCACGTTCAATCGAATCCCAGATGTGTCCGATCGGGTTCCGATCGCATTTTCTTGTTGAAAAATGTCACTGCCGTTGAGGAACATGACGTCACGAAGGAGTGAACGTGGTCTGCAACCAGTGTACGATACTCCAAGGCCGTAATGGTGCGTTGCATGAACTCCAGAGCGTAATGGAGCCGCTGCCAGCTTGTCTCCAACTTGTAGTTCATTTGTCAAGGAGATGTTCCCCAGGAAGACAACGGATTCGTGCCCTCGCATCGTCATGATGAAGAATATATCGCGATTCATCAGATCATGGAATACTCTGCCACTACGCCAAAGTCCGCAGCTCGTGGTCGTGAGGTAGCGTTCTCGCTTCCCGCGCCCGGGTTCCCGGGTTCGATTCCCGGCGGGGTCAGGGGTTTTCTCTGCCTCGTGATGCTGGGTGTTGTGTGATGTTCTTAGGTTAGTTAGGTTTAAGAAGTTCTAAGTTCTGGGGGACTGATGAGCATAGCTGTTAAGTCCCATAGTGCCCAGAGCCATTTGAACTATTTGAACTGCGCCAAAGTCCACTCCCGATGATCACATCCTCATTTCAGTCGTAGTCGCCGCTGTCGTGGTGCTAACAACATGGCTCGTCGCCTGCGGAGGCTCATCGTTAGAAGTGTTCGGTGCACTGTCGTTTCAGATATACTTGTACTCTGCCCACCATTTAAGTCGTAGCCGTGCGGTCTATGGGTCTTGTCACGGTTCGCGCGGTTCCCTCCGTCAGAGGTTCGAGTCCTCCCTCGGGCACGGGTGTGTGTGTGTTGTCCTTAGCGTAAGTTAGTTCAAGTTAGATTAAGTAGTGCGTAAGCCTAGGGACCGATGACCTAAGCCGTTTGGTCCCATAGTCCCTACCACAAATTTCCAAAGTCTGGTGTCAGTTCCGCCACAGTTCGACGCCTCTCCTGTTTTACCAATCTGTCCAGCCTACGACGTCCGACATCTGTAATGAAGGGTGGCACCCAACGCCACGACGTCTGGGCATGGTTTCACCTTCGTTTGGCCACATGTTGAAGACACTCACCACAGCACTCCTCCAACACTCGAAAAGTCGTGCAGTTCCCGAAATGCTTTTGTTGAGCCTCTGGGCCATCACAATCGGCCCTTTGTGAAACTCAGATAGATCGTGCGCCTTCCCATGGCTCTGAGCACTAAGGGACTTAACATCTATGGTCATCAGTCCCCTAGAACTTAGAACTACTTAAACCTAACTAACCTAACTAACCTAAGGACATCACACAACACCCAGTCATCACGAGGCAGAGAAAATCCCTGACCCCGCCGGGAATCGAACCCGGGAACCCGGGCGCGGGAAGCGAGAACGCTACCGCACGACCACGAGCTGCGGACTGCGCCTTCCCCACTCTACACACAGACAGCATACTCACTGATAGTACATGCACCGTGTGTATGTCCGACTAGCAGTCGTTCCTCGCCAGGTGACGCTGCTATCGCCTGTTCGGGTTTATGGGTTTGTATAGATAATAGATCGGTGTCATAAGGTTCTAACTGATCAGTGTATATGGGGTGAGTTTTCCAGAGGCACCCCAAGAAAGCTCCAGGGCCGTCTTGTCTCATACAAGTTTCTGACCTAGAATTACTTTTACGCATGTTGATTTTGCTAAATAGGGACCAACTGCAGAAAACCAATTCTGACAGGATAAGGAGCAAGAAAGGTCATATGGCCATATTGAGAGGCACCCACATGCCTTGCTCATACTGTGGCATCAAGCAGTCAGGCCTGCAAGATGAGTGGTCTGCCAAGCGAGTGGATTCATTTTTTATTTATCAAGTAACATGAACTCTAGTACTCACAATTAAGTTAAAAGCTATTCTCCTGCTTGGATATTACGCAACGGAAACGCACATCTGACTATTAGTAATTTACACAACACTGACTGTTCACTACGCACTGGCAATACCACATTTTCTTTCTTATTTAACGGCTTTTATCAACAAGTCGCCATCGCACTGCATATGAATGGCGCACACATTATAAATTCTGGATATCATGACAACATACAATTCGAAGGAAAAGGCCACCAATCTCTTTCTTTTACTATCTTATTTATTCCGATAAATTCTATAACCTAAACACACAAATTCTATAACCTACAACAATAACACATGAGAAATTCCGCCACACGACACTGCCCCACTTCGTAATTCTTCTTTCCTACTATGAACTCTGGAGATATATGCACGTCTTCCTGTGCAATGCAAGCCAAGTGGCGTTGCTGGAATGGACGGCTGACTCACCTTGCTTCTCTCTCAGAGTATTATAGTTTGAATCAAGCGTCACACGGAAACACAACACGCAAAGTAATATTAAGAACATATTCATCACACACGCGAGTCCTCAACTGATACCATGGACGAGTACTTCTCTTTATCCTTTGTCTCATACACAGATTGAGACTCACACAGTACTCACCACGTGGAAGTACTCGTCTCTAATTTCAAGTCCTGCACACGCAATTTCTTAAATATTTCCAACTTATAGAACACACTCTAGTAATTCAGCTTAACTTAAGCACTCGGAAGTATTTCAACTTATTGCTACACGTGGTTTCATTGTGACCGTTGGTCACTTCCGAAGATTACTACGATCCCATTAATATTACCTGCCTGACATTTAATTCTCCCCACAAAAGTTCCTGAAATAGAGAAATTATTATTCTAAACTACTCTTAAGTATTTCACATGCATACCATGTCTCCACTCTTTTGTCCTTACAGAGCACGCCTAAGACAGTTCTTACCAACACTAGATCCAGCGGCAGAGTGCTGAAACATGGCCGTTCTTCAGGTCCTCTCGCACCTCTGTCGAGGTGGGGGAAGACCATGCTACCGTATTGGTCAGCCACATTTCAGGCGCTCAAAACTCCAGTAAGTTTCATCTCTTTGGCTCCACCAAAGGTGGCCAAAGGATCGTCTCCAAGATGATCATATATTCACATTCACTATCTGCGGTTAGCAGACGACCATACATTCATTCATTTCATAGATCTCACCAAACTGGATGTAGGGATTTATTTTGTGGGAGTGCACATGTGATCAATTAAATAAATAAATTGTCATTCTTTCCCCCACTGGTATCCGGCTTCGCTGTATTAATTGAAACTGAGTTATTTTTACAAAAAATATGTTGTTCTGACAAGAATAATCAAGTATGTTTTACCTATTTTCAATGTCGGGCGGTACTGTAACCTCTCAATATGCCTCCAAATAAACTGCCGGAAAAAAATGGTCCGCCCTTGTAGAGGTTTCCAGTTCACTCAATATTTATTGTTGCAACAGTGAATATGGAGTACGTAAAAGGACTGCATTTACAGACTGATAGCACAAGCGGTTCCGAGGTACCAAGTATCAACCCATGAGCAAAAAATGGTTTAAATGGCTCTGAGCACTATGGGACTTAACATCTGTGGTCATCAGTCCCCTAGAACTTAGAACTACTTAAACCTAACTAACCTAAGGACATCAGACACATCCATGCCCGAGGCAGGATTCGAACCTGCGACCGTAGTGGTCACGCGGTTCCAGACTGAAGCGCCTAGAACCGCACGGCCACACCGGCCGGCCCCATGCTGCACCACCCATATTAGTACGTGGTGTAGCGTCCACAGGCGGCAATGCAGGCGCCGACTCTTGCATTCAGTCGATCGTGCAGATGGTGAATACTGTCCTGGGATACGTTTCACCACACCTGCTCAACCTGTTCACGTAGCTCCGTAAGAGTTCTTGGTTGGTTCAAATGACTCTGAGCACTATGGGACTTAATATCTGAGGTCATCAGTCCCCTGGACTTAGAACTACTTAAACCTAACTAACGTAAGGACATCACACACATCCATGTCCAAGGCAGGATTCGAACCTGCGACCGTAGCGGTCACGCGGTTCCAGAATGAAGCGTCTAGAACCGCTCCGCCACACCGGCAGACGTTCTTGGTTGACAAGTTGCGCTAGTCACTTGTCGTCCCATCATACCCTACACGTGCTCGATTGGAGACGAGACCGGAGATCGTGCTGGCCGGGAAGATACTGCACGTCTTGCAGAGAACGTTGAATTTCACAGGCAGTGTGTGGGCGAGCATTATCCTGTTGAACAACACATTACATTGCTGTTGCAAAAGTGGTAAAAACGGGTTAACAACATTCTGCATGTACCAAACGCTGGTTAGCACCTCCTCCAGAAACACCAAAGGTGAACGTGAGTTGTAGCTTAACGCACCGCAGACCATAAGGCCTGGGGAGGGAACAGTGTGTCTTCGACAAAAGATGCACTCTACGAGACAGTGCTCACTAGGTCTAAGTCATACGCGCAAACGACCATCACTTCCTTGCAGGCAGAATTTACTTTCATTGCTGAAGACGATGGTGCGCTATTCCATCTTCCAAGTGATCCTTTGACAGCACTATTCGAGTAGTGCACGTCGATGCTGTGGCGTGAGTGCAAGTAGGGCTAAAGGTGTCCGTGCCCGTAGTCCCACTGCTAATAACCCGTTCGCAACAGTTCGTATTGACATATCTTGGCTCATAAGCTCTCGTATCTGTGCTGTGGTACAATCTGAGACTGCTGCCCTTACAATGATCCCTGATGTCGTCATCGTTGCAAAACTGACATAGCACGTCCAAAATGTGTGGCAGTTCTCCAAAAGGACGACCCCTTTCAAACTCGCTCAGTTGGCTGTACGAAGCACGAGTGCGTCTCTGCGGCGTCGTTTCCTGCTTGCCTCACACCTTTTCACCACACTGAGCCTTCCTGCTGTGAGCATTCCCTATTAAAGGGTGGACACAGATGACGCTCTGGAACCTCTGCCACTTCGCTATCTGTTGAAATCACTATCATTACATCTACCAACACCCAGGTAGCATACGCTGTCACCGGATCAAAATAGGGGTCTTCTTTCCAGGAGTACTAATTTTCTATTCCGTCTGTGTACATGGTATCTACGTTACAGGGTATTTATTAATTCATCATGCCTGCACAGTACAATGCAGTGCATGACATGCTGTGATGAGGCCTGCGTTAGACAATGTGCTGAAAGTGGCCCCTATTAGCCCCTAAGCATGCGTGAGTACGAATCGACAGAGACTGACACACATGTTCAAATGTGCCATCTTGCATCCAAATAGCACCACTGGCAGCGTGGATGTATCTTCTGCTCGCCAGGGATGGACCTCCGACGCATGATTTCTTTCAGGTGCTCCCACAGGTAGAAATCTAAAGGGTTGAGTTCCAGCTTCCAGGAGAACCATGTGACTGGAACAACTCGTCTGATACATTGGGCGGGGTACACGTTGTCACGATGCCTTTTCAGGGAAATACAAAATGGTTCAAATAGCTCTAAGCACTATGGGACTTAACATCTGAGCTCCTCAGTCCAGGGGACTACTTAAACCTAACTAACCTAAGGACATCACACACATCCATGCCAGAGGCAGGATTCGAACCTGCGACCGAGAACCACTCGGCCACAGCTGCCGGCTTCAGAGAAATGCGGAAGTGAGATGGAACACCATCATGTAGTAGCCACATTACCCTTCTCATCACCAAAGTCACATGTCCCAGTAGGAGTGGCAGGGTCACCTTCGGAAAGTGCAGATATGCTTCGCCTCTGTGGTGTTGTGGGAGGATAACTGATTCCACGAGGCGGTTGCAAATAGTCTCCACCCGCACACTGACGCTAAAACGGTGCTGATGGTTCGCTGCCACCGTGGGCATTCTCCGTTGCCCACAGGCAAGTTTTGTGAAGGTTGACGATACCGCCTCTCGTCAAGATAGTCTTATCTGTGAATATGATGGATGACAGAAATCACAACACCGTGGTGGCCTGTGAAATGGACGCCCTAGAGACAATTCCGTAGCTAATAAGTACTGCACGCGCTGTACGTTTTACGGATAGTGGCAGGTGTCACGAAGAACGTTGTACACGGTCGTCTGGCTCACCCATGCTGGTGGACCACATACCTCGTGCTCACACCATTGTCATGTTCTACACTGTTCAACACCTGCTCCTCCAAGCCTTGTGTATGTATAGGACGCACCAGCTTTTCCGGGTTACCCATCCCTACATACGACTCTCCCTCACGCAAAAGACGAAACACTGTTGCAAACAGTTTGTGGAGCTGTTGATGTCAGTGTGGATATATTTCACGGTACAGTCGAGATGCTGCCTGCCCACTGTCATTTTCCTGACTGTATGCAAGGACCATGTCGACAAGTTCCTGTTTGGTATACCGGCCATCGCCTATCAGCTCCGCACTACATGACACATGTCTACATCAGAGTGAGTCAGCAACAACAGTGAAGCGGATGGCACCTAGTACCGACATGTGCGAGCGCCGCCGTCACGTACAACGTTATTGTTCTTTTAAGTGTAGAGCTAAAACAATAGAACAGAAAGAACATTTCCACTTGCGTTGTGTGTTCTCATGTGCACGTTGTCACTGAAACCCACACTATCAAAGACCTTTTATCTCCACATTCAAACGGGTGTGACTCCCTTGGAAAGCATTTCTAACCGTATGTCAATGTAACCGTTTCTGCTCCCTATCCTCTCAGGTATTGTTTTCTGCAGGTTGTTCACACTGAGGAAAATCGCCCTGTATAATCCGATTAGCCGGCCGATGGTGGCCGAGCGGTTCTAGGCGCTTCAGTCAGGAACCGCGCGACCGCTACGGTCGCAGGTTCGAATCCTGCCTCGGGCATGGATATGTGTGATGTCCTTAGGTTAGTTAGGTTTAAGTAGTTCTAAGTTCTAGGGGACTGATGACCTCAGATGTTAAGTCCCATAGTGCTCAGAGCCATTTGAACCATTTATAATCCTATTAATATATTTCACTACAATGTTAAGTAAACTTTTTAATGTTGAATAACTTGATTTTTCCTACTAGTAGACGGAGCGAGGTGGCGCAGTGGTTAGTACACTCGATTCGCATTCGGGAGGACGACGGTTCAAACCCGCGTCCGGCCGTCCTGATTTAGGTTTCCCGTGATTTCTGTAAATCGCTTCAGTCAAATGCCGGGATGTTTCCTTTGAAAGGGCACGGCCGATTTTCTTCCCTAATCCGAGATTTTGCTCCATCACTGATGATCTCTTTGTCGACGGGACGTTAAACACTGATCTCCTCCTCCTTCCTTCTAGCATCGATTATTAACGCAGTTTTTCGTGAAATGTGTTTTTCTTCCTCGTCAAGAAAATTATTTATTGTTCGTCATTAATTTTTGTGTGTCTTATTCTGGACGGTAAATATATGAATGGCAGTAACGTTATACTTCCGAGATTCGTAATGTATCGACAGTGACACAAAAAGAAAATCACACAGCAAAACAAACAACTCGTGGTTCACAGGTCACTGAAAACCTTTCGGTTTACTGACTCTTTGAAGATCATTTTCGCTTCTTATTAAGTCAAACAGCTCTTAATTTGGCTTTAAGAGGCTGAGTGGATCCCGTTTCAGGTCTTCCCAACCTATAAATACCCGAGGTGGTCACCAGGAATCGAACGCAAGGCCTTAGA
Source organism: Schistocerca cancellata (assembly GCF_023864275.1). NCBI lineage: Eukaryota > Metazoa > Arthropoda > Insecta > Orthoptera > Acrididae > Schistocerca > Schistocerca cancellata. The sequence continues at coordinate 213,642,198 of NC_064629.1, read as the reverse complement.
ATTGGTGGTATCAACACTAACTACCACGACGTAAGTGATGAGCAGCATCTACATCTACATCTACATCCATACTCCGCAAGCCACCTGACGGTGTGTGGCGGAGGGTACCTTCAGTACCTCTATCGGTTCTCCCTTCTATTCCAGTCTCGTATTGTTCGTGGAAAGAAGGATTGTCGGTATGCCTCTGTGTGGGCTCTAATCTCTCTGATTTTATCCTCATGGTCTCTTCGCGAGATATACGTAGGAGGGAGCAATATACTGCTTGACTCTTCGGTGAAGGTATGTTCTCGAAACTTCAATAAAAGCCCGTACCGAGCTACTGAGCGTCTCTCCTGCAGAGTCTTCCACTGGAGTTTATCTATCATCTCCGTAACGCTTTCGCGATTACTAAATGATCCTGTAACGAAGCGCGCTGCTCTCCGTTGGATCTTCTCTATCTCTTCTATCAACTCTATCTGGTACGGATCCCACACCGCTGAGCAACATTCAAGCAGTGGGCGAACAAGCGTGCTGTAACCTACTTCCTTTGTTTTCGGATTGCATTTCCTTAGGATTCTTCCAATGAATCTCAGTCTGGCATCTGCTTTACCGACGATCAACATTATATGATCATTCCATTTTAAATCACTCCTAATGCGTACTCCCAGATAATTTATGGTATTAACTGCTTCCAGTTGCTGACCTGCTATTTTGTAGCTAAATGATAAAGGATCTATCTTTCTGTATATTCGCAGCACATTACACTTGTCTACATTGAGATTCAATTGCCATTCCCTGCACCATGCGTCAATTCGCTGCAGATCCTCCTGCATTTCAGTACAATTTTCCATTGTTACAACCTCTCGGTACACCACAGCATCATCTGCAAAAAGCCTCAGTGAACTTCCGATGTCATCCACCAGGTCATTTATGTATATTGTGAATAGCAACGGTCCTATGACACTCCCCTGCGGCACACCTGAAATCACTCTTACTTCGGAAGACTTCTCTCCATTGAGAATAACATGCTGCGTCCTGTTATCTAGGAACACCTCAATCCAATCACACAATTGGTCTGATAGTCCATATGCTCTTACTTTGTTCATTAAACGACTGTGGCGAACTGTATCGAACGCCTTGCGGAAGTCAAGAAACACGACATCTACCTGTGAACCCGTGTCTATGGGCCTCTGAGTCTCGTGGACGAATAGCGCGAGCTGGGTTTCACATGACCGTCTTTTTCGAAACCCATGCTGATTCATACAGAGTAGATTTCTAGTCTCCAGAAAAGTCATTATACTCGAACACAATACGTGTTCCAAAATTCCGCAACTGCCAGCAGGTAAGTCCCAGAAATCTGTGGAGCACCAATTGTAAAACTTAGCTTGTGGCAGATTGCCAACCAAAGGGTCCTGGGTTCGACGACGGTTGGATCGGAGATTTCCTCCTCTCGGGCACTGAGTGAAGCGTTTTCCCTACGTTCTTGTCGTCACAACTGACATTCCACTGTTCAGGTAGCAGTGCGCGAACGACCCGAAAGCCAAAGGAAACAAAAAAAATCTAGCTTGTAGATTATGGTGGTTTGTTGATGACGACGACGATAATAACGATGCCGTTGATGAAGATTATATTAATTAATACGACGATGGCGGTAGCGATGATAACGAGGATGTACATTTTGATGACGATAGCGATGACGACGATGATGGCACACACGATTACGAGAATAAAGGTAACAAGAACATCGCTAAGGATCATATGACTAATTATGACAGTACCGATGACAATGACAACAACAGTTATAGTCATAACAATAATAATGATAATGGTCATAAGGATAATTATGATAGCACCTGTGATGATAACGATAGTGATAACGAGGGTTACAAATAACAATAACAGTGAGAACGACGAGTATGTAATTATAATGACATCCTTCATAACAATAACGATAACAATGATAACAGTAACGTTGATTACGATACTGGACAATTACATGGTAATTTCAAAAACTGCATACTTGGACAGACAGGACCCGGTAGCAAAATTAATATAAGGATTGTTGTGAGTTCTTCTTGTTGTGATCTTCAGTCCGAAGACTGGTTTGATGCCGCTCTCTACGTTAGTCTGTTCTGTGCAAACCTCTTCATCTCTGCATAACTGCTGCAACCTAGGTCCAGATCCATTTGAACCTGCTTATTTTATTCGAGGCCTCGTCTCTTTTTGTAATTTTCAACTGTCCCTGCCACCACCACCCCCTTCATACACACACTTCCCACATTACCAAAATGTCGATATTTCGATGCCCCAGGAAGTTTTCTATCAAATACTACTATGTATACATTTAGTATTCGTATGTTTGCTCTTAGAGTCCTGTGTCATATATTTACATTCATGGTATGCACTACACATTTTAAATAATGAATAATGCAGTACGGTGGCTTAAACCATTTTAAAGCTTCATCCGTGAAGATGGTCCAAGACCGAAGCTGGGTAGATGTTTGGATGTAAAATAAAAACAGCTGATGGCTCAAATATGCATCCTATACAAGTTTTCTATCAACTGATTCCTTGTTTTATTCGGTTGTGTTATAAATTTATTTTTCTCCAGTTTCACTCATCATTGCCTCTTTACTTCTTCTTCCTCTTTCCTGCGCTTCAGCCCATATCTTCCCGTGGTCGACGAGGATTTTCCAATGTTAGTGGTGGAGAGTAGCCTTATGCTCTTTTGCCCGGGAAGGAATTTACGTAGCTCGTCTGTCTGCGTCTAGTGTTGTTCCACGTGAAAGGGTGCAAACGTTTTCGAAATATTTTCACATCGTGTAATTGAGGCGGTACATGGGTACCAGTCTGGTATTCACCTTGTCGGATGTCCAAAAGCTACATCGAAGCTGGCTGGCATATCGGTTCTCGTCGTTAATCCGCCGATCCACAACTGGCCCGTCACCCCGAATCCCAGAACCTGCGTGCTAACCCGCGTGGTTATCCAGGCCGATTGTACACCCACCTTTCTTATTCGATCTGTTCATCTAATCTTCAGCAGTCTTCCATAGCAACGATTTTCAAAAGTTTCTATTCTTTCCATTTCTGTACTGTTTGTCGTCCACATTTCCGTATAAATGGTTCAAATGGCTAGACCTATTAGACTTAACATCTGAGGTCATCAGTCCCCTAGACTTAGAACTACTTAAACCTAACTAACCTAAAGACATCACACACATCCATGCCCGAGGCAGGATTCGAACCTGCGACCGTAGCAGCAGCGCGGTTCCGGACTTAAGCGCCTAGAACCACTCGGCCACAGCGGCCGACCATTTCCGTATAAAACTACACTATAATATATACATTCACAAAAGACTTCCTAAAACGTAAATTCATAATCGTTTTTAATAAAATTCTATTTTCCTTAACTGCTTTTGTGGCTCTTTCCAGTCAGCATCTTATATCCTCTTTACTTCTGCCAACATCAGTTATTTTTCTGCCCAAACGTAAAAATTCATACACTGCTTTTAGTGCCTGGTTTTCTAATATGATTCCCTCGGAATCGCCTGGTTTATTTCGACTACGTCCAATTACTCTTGCCTTATTTTCGTTTATGCTCATCTCATGACCTTTTGTTTCAGCCATTACCCATTGCGCTTCACTGCTCTTCTAAATTATTTGCCGATTCTGACAGAATTACAATGCTATCGGCAAATCTCAAAGTTTTTATTTCTTTTCCTTGAACTTGAAATCCCTTTCCGGTTTGCCTTACAACTTGCCCAGTTTCCAGACTGAGTAACATGTGGATAGTCTACGACCTTGTTTCACTCCCTCCTCAATTATTTCCTCCCTTTTATTTCCTTCGACTCATTTCACTGACGTCTGTTATCTGTGTAGGTTGACGATAATTTCCACTGCAAGCATTTTGTTACTGCTATGAAAGCGTTTCGTTCACTCAGATATCCCAAAATCGTTTTCATAAATCTGCAATTGCAGTGAACGTAGATTTTCCTTTGTTCAACCTAATTTCTAAGGTAAATCGTAGGGTCAGCAGAACCTCACGTGATCATACGAGGGCATGCTGTAAAGTAATGCATCCGAATCCTTTATCTGAAAACTCTTGAGGTTTTTTGAATAAAATAAACGTTATTAATATTCTACTTCTTTAGTCTTCATGTCTACATATTTATTTATCAATATACTCACCCTGGCGACGATCACCAGTTTGTTCATATCGTCAATGTAGAATTTTGACTTTGTTGAGCCACAACCTCACCTCAGCTTGCATCGCTTCATCACTATGAAAGTGAAGTCCACGAAGGTGTTCTTTAAGCTTTGGAAACAGATGAAAGTCGGATAGGGCCAAGTAGGGACTGTATGGAGTATGGTCGATGACAGTGAACGTAAGACGTTGGATTGTTGCATATGTTTTTGCATTCTTTTGTAAATAGTTGGTGTCAGTATTTCGCATTCATGACTTATTAGACTGATAGTTCGTTAGTATTCACACGTGCCTTCTATGGAATTCGAATTATTACACCGCTATTATAGTGTACAGGTATTTCGACTGTCTCGTATATCTTTCACACAATATGGATCTTAATAATTCTGAGGGAAAGTCATCTACTCCTATGACATTATTTCGACTTAGATCTTTCTGTACTGTGTCAATGTTTCTCTGAACAAGTCCCCCACTATATCTACATTTCCTCCATTTTTCCTTCCTGTAATGTCTTAAGTTTCATTTGTCTTGATATATTTCTTCCAAGTTTCGGCTATTCGTTCTTTTCTTAGTACTGGCTTGCCATCTGAGCCCTTAATGTTCATAAAGCTTATTCTCTTTTCTACAACGGTCTCTTTATTTTTCCTATGGGCAGTTTCTATCATTTCCCAAGTCGTGTATGTTTCTAAATCCTTTCATTTCACCTCTAGCCATTCCTGCTTCACCATTTTGCGCTTTTTGTCTTTAGTATCCCTACCTACAGTGGGTATGGATAACAGCGACGACGCACAGATGCTGCAAGATGACAGCAGAGAAGTCGCTGCACCAGGACGCAAGAGGCGGTACTGGGATATCATATAGACAGCACCACTAAGCTGGCCTGCGGACAGTATTGGCATTTGTTCCGTGACGAATGAAGAGTTTCGTCTATCTTCATATCGCCAGGCCTACAGTGACCGTGCTTTATTTTTGGACTGTGTGGTTTTTGCAATTGGTGTACGTTCAGTCTGCAACTGACAACGATTCGTGCTCTGCTTACGGTTTACATTTTTGTATCGGGAGTGAACCGAAAAGTGTAAATTTCACTTTTTGGACGTCTGTATTCCCTTACGTTTGTTTCATTCGATGTATTTTTATATTTCCTCCTTTCATCGCCTAATTTCAATATATCTTGTATTATCAAAGGATTTCTTATAGGCCATGTCCTTTTGCCTATTTGTTCATCTACTGGCTTCACACTTTTATCTCTCAAAACTACACATTCGTGTTCGCTTCGATTCCTTTCCCTTTTTCAGTCAATAACTGTCTAATGCTCCCTTTAAAACTCTCAACAATCTTTAGTTCTTCCAGTTTATCCAGGTGCCATCTCCTTAATTTCCTACCTTTCTGTCATTTCTTCAGTTCTGATCAGAAGCTCATAACCAATAAATTGTGGTCAGAGTCCACGTGTGCCCCACCCCCTCCCCCGCTCCCACGAAAAATATTTCGCAGTTTAAAATCTGGTTTTCGAAATCTGTCTTACCACAGTGTGGTGTGTAATCTGTATGAAACCTTCCAGTAGCTCCAGGTCTCTTCCACGTATACAGCCTGCTTTCATGGTTCTTAAGAGTTATTGGTTTTTACAAGTGTTCTCTAATATTAAAAGTTGGGAGTCTGTGACCAAAACTTCCTATTCGAGATATATTTTGTTGAATTTCTCTGTTCACTACGTAGTTTTGAAAGAACAATTTTGCTACGTCCACCGGACGGCCACGTTTGTGCTGCAAAAATACAGCTTAAAAATGCTTTTAATTCATTTTTGTTACATCACTATTGGATTTCTTTTCTGTTCACTCTAACTGTAACAACTAATACCTTGACGTCACCTTAATTATTATTGTTATTATTATAATAATTAGCCCGCATCTCGTGGTCGTGCGGTAGCGTTCTCGCTTCCCACGCCCGGGTTCCAGGGTTCGATTCCCGGCGGGGTCAGGGATTTTCTCTGCCTCGTGATGGCTGGGTGTTGTGTGCTGTCCTTAGGTTAGTTAGGTTTAAGTAGTTCTAAGTTCTAGGGGACTGATGACCATAGATGTTAAGTCCCATAGTGCTCAGAGGCATTTGAACCATTTTTTATAATAATTAGTATTACTGCTTCAGTGTGAAGCCTATATTTTCAGTGTTGATTTCATAACAGGTTAGATACATCTGCTTATTGTTGTAGTGGGACCGTAGTAATTTGTGGAAGTTAGACTTGTATTATTGGAAAAGAACACAACGCTTCATTGTAAATATATTTCTGCTCGTGTTTTGTAATCCAAATAACATTACTAGATTCAACCAGAGTTGACCAATGAGACAGCAGCCTAAAACAGATATAAATATAATAAATAAAATCAATAAGTCTGTTAATTTTATTGATACTGTAGCTTCTCTGCAACACAGTGTAAGAAAATCTGAGAAATGAAATGGTTCAATGCATTAAGTAACAACCGTCTGGCATCTGTAGATTTTTAAATCACATGTCATGCTGATTTCTGCAGGCGGGGTACTTTCAAAGAAATTCAAAAGAGTATTTGAATATTTAGAGGTATCTGAAAGGGCGCTTAACTAAGGACTGAAAGCTGTTTCCCTACAAACACGCATCACAATTAAAACATATTAACAAAGAAATGTTTACCTCCGAGGCAGGTTAAATTCCCTCTTATCTTGGACATTGTATGGTCCCGCTACAACAATAAGCAGATGTATCTAACCCGTTATGATGTCAACACTGAAAATATAGGCTTCACACGGAAGCAGTAATACTAATTATAATAATAATAACAGTAATAATTAAGGTGACTTCAAGGTATTAGTTGTTACAGTTAGAGTGAACAGAAAAGACATCCAATAACGATGTAACAAAAACGAATGAAAAGCATTTTTATGGAGCTCAAGCTGTATTTTTGCAGCACAAACGTGGCCGTGCGGAGGGCGTAGCAAAATTGTTCTTTCAAAACTACATAGTGAACAGAGAATATCAACAAAATATATCTCGAATAGGAAGATATGGTCGCAGACTCCAAACATTTAATATTGAAGAACACTTGTGAAAAGGCTGAAAGATCGTGCAGCGTGATACGAACAGTTTTTAAATAAGAAGGAGAAACTAGAATAAACGTAGTAAAACGTTGAAGCGTAGATAGTTGCATACATTTGAAGAATCTCCTCACGTCCGCGGCCCTGGTGACTGCGTGGTTATACGTCAGACTATAAATCCAAAGTTCAGAACTCCAATTCCCTGTTGCTCCTAATTTTTTTATGGTTTTAAATGTGAACTGCAACTGTGCATCTGAGAAAATTAAGAGATATTCCACGTTAAACTACACGTAACTAATGAATGGCTGAATAACCCGTTTTCTCGAAGAAAAGAGGTGGAGATACACCATTTCTACTACTGAGAACCATATCTAATATAGTACTGCGTGGTGAAAATCAGCATTGGCGTGGATGACAGTTTTACCTTATTCTCGTAGCAAAATAGTAGCCGACTGTGTCAATTTCACGAGCCATTCTTGTTTTTGTGGCTACTGGAAATCAAATTAAATGTTGCAAGTAACATATGTTGTTAGTACATGCATCGTCCTTTAAATGGATATTCTTGTAACACAAAGCTTTGCTAAAAATGTTTTGAACCATGAGTGTACTCTGCACGTTGCTTTGCCGGCTGTTGTGGCCAAGCGGTTCTAGGCGCTTCAGTCCGGAACCGCACGACTGATACAGTCGCAGGTTCGAATCCTGCCTCGGGCATGGATGTGTGTGATGTCCTTAGGTTAGTTAGGGGACTGATGACCTCAGACGTTAAGTTCCATAGTGCTCAGAGCCATTTTTTGAATGTCGCTTTCTTCGTGATTTTTAGACGTAGAAGAAGTAGCTGCCTCTGGATTCATAGAAATGAACTGGGAACGCTAGATAAAGTCACTCCCTCGCATTATGCACGTCGTTCAGTAACATAGTGACCCCATGCGCAGATATGAACACGAAGAAAGAATGAAATTATGAGACCTTGTATGTTCGTATCTCATTTGTTCCATACAGAAGTGAACAGACGTGATATGGACAAAGTTCAGTTAAGGGGAGTATGCTCTGAGTGTAGAACTAGTAATAGAGAGGTTGTTTACATTGCTACTGCCGCCCCATGGCATCACGTATTAGTGCATGCTTACACACTTGTCCAAGAAATTGACAGCACCAGGATAAAAGACTGATAAACAATGACACAATTATTCTTTGAGAGTCATTTTATCGATTTACAGCTGCAGGAAGTGGTTGTTCCTGATTCTTTTCGACAAAGTAAATGCAGTCTTCAGAATACACCATATTACTCAATTGTATGCGTCGCCACAACTTGATGGTAAAGGAGGCAGGATACAGAAAGAGGAGAACTGGCTGGTAGTGCAAGTGCCTGAATAAAGTCACAATAACGCAACCATTAATCACAGAAAGTTCACCGATTGATAGCGAAAAGACCAAATTAACAAGTGACAGCGAAGCGAAAGCGTCGTTGTAGCAGTAAATAGGAAACGAACTATTTCGATCAATCGAAACAACCCGTTGTACTCTGAAAATATATCTGTTTGTAATCAAATAGAATAACGGGCTGCGCTATTGAGAAAAAATTTAAATTAACGACTTACAAATGCCTGAGTGACCTAGAAGTGAACAGCAAAGCAAGGAGTTCACATCTGTATCGCGCATGCGCCAGTGGTTAACCATAGATTGGCTGCCAAGGCTTTCTCTGACCGCAGCTGCAGCGTTCTACTCATTTCAAAAGTTATGTCACAGCACTCCGTTATACTTCATTAATCGACTTAAAGTCAAAACCCCAAGTAGTCAAGAAGAAATTCTTTTCCAACGAAACATTGCAAAAAATGTTACAGCGAGAGTCTGATTAACTGTGCTTCTCATTTTATATTCCTTTATGCAGATTATTCTAAAACTGTGTTTAGAAATCTACACGACAAGCAGAGAAACCAGAGGAAAATTTTTATCGTTGTAACACGTTTCTCGTGAAAGAACGCTTACCAAACATTCTGGGTGATCTTTCAGTCAGGACATGAATAAAAGTGTACTTTTAACAAGATAAAATGACAGCACATTTCAGAAGAATATGAATGATTTAGAAGCTCATGGTTCTCTAAGGGACCACTGATATAGTCGGCCGCGCGGGATTAGCCGAGCGGTCTTAGGCGCTGCAGTCATGGACTGTGCGGTTGGTCCCGGCGGAGGTTCCAGTCCTCCCTTAGGCATGGGTGTGTGTGTTTGTCCTTAGGATAGTTTAGGTTAAGTAGTGTGTAAACTTAGGGACTGATGACCTTAGCAGTTAAGTCCCATAAGATTTCACACACATTTGAACATTTATATAGTCGGACGTAAGCTGCGTCGAGTTTTTCCTTTATAGTCATATGAAGCATCCTGGCTGAGACTTCCTTGCAGTAAGTAAACGACCTCCTCGCACAAATTTATTTCGCTGCTGGGACCATTGGTAAAATGCTAAGAATCTTAGACCGTGTTCCGCAACAAGTGGGATGATATTGTAATGGACATAGAATGCCGATAGTCTCAATGTTTAATACGTTTTATAAGATGAAAAGTTTTCGCGTTTTTACAGTTTAGAAATTGTTACATTACTGTAAATTTTGTATTAAATGTTTTCCCTTTGGAGATCATTACATATAAAAATTTCACTTTGTATTTTGTTTCCCGTGTTATTTCTCAGTGTGCCATTTCTCCAAAACATATATGCACTCTGGCGTCAAACTCAAATTTCAGTGAACATAAGTTTCTATCCGTACTAATTGTACCTTGGTTTCCTCTACTCCCTGTATCAATTTGTTTACATACCTTTGCAACACACTGTACATTCTGCAAGATTCTGAAAGGCATATGCAACATTATTTCTCACTGAACCAAATTTATGCAATGGTGACTGGTTGAAATTATGTCGGACAGTTATTTATACAGATCTCGGTAGAACCATATTCAGGAGTCCATTGTTTAGCACTCATACGTATTTTCCTTCAATATCAGAGGTAAATCGAAAAAATATTTTCGGGAGCAATTCTTTTTACCACTTATGAGACATCCTTTGACCCGTTAAAAGAAATTTTCTAAAGACAATTCAAACATATGTCTTAAGAAGGCTTTCTTTGGATTCTTGCAACGAATCTCCGCCAGGCATCTGCTTTTGCTATACTCCGGATGGAGATTCGTAGGTATTTTACGGCTGTCACTGTTTCCGATGATTTATTACCAATACTCTAATCGAAGAGTAATGAGTATCTTCGACTATTTATGCATCATACATTAATTTACGTTCAGCGTCAACTGGCAGGTCCTGCAGCAGTCATCTATATTATGCAGGGTCTACAACTGGATCATCCAAGGGCAGCAACAGGACTTTTCTACAATATCCTCCAAATCATTTCAGCGTGTCGCGAGCAGTAACCGCACTATAAAACTCCCTTTGTGTATCCTCGAAGTTGCTTTTAGATCTGGTGATTTCAAGCCATCACGAACGATGTGTTGAGTCCTATCGACTACAATGTCCTGAAGTCAGTCGCAAAGCTAGTCTCATATTCTTTATTCTCGTATTATGCGCAGTAAGCGACAGCGTGGGATAAAGTTTCCATATGCGGTTGATGTTTTGTGAAATATTTCACGTAGATCGTCTCCAAGGGAGGAATGACTATATTTCAAAGTAGACGTCAGTTTTATTACTGTAGGAAACGAGGGAGGATATTACTTACAAGCTATCACGAACCGTGTATGAATATCTCCGTCTGCGATTGACATTTCAAAACAACAACAGTTTCTTTTTGCGAGCTGTATTCCTGTTTCGTTATTTCTTCGAAATACTATCGTCTAAAAAGTTGTATAAACGGAACAACTGCCCGGACAGTACACCTTATTGTGCAAGATGAATCAGAATAACAGAATCATAATTTCGCCACATCAACGCAACCTCTTTCCAGGCTAAATAACTTGCGCCTGCTACTCTTACTTGAAAAAGTGTAGAAGTGAGAAGGTGGGGTAAAATGACATACAGCAACACGAAAGAAATCAGAAATTAGAGTCCTTTAGCATTGACACTCGTGAAGGAGCTAAATGTGCGCTAAAAGTATTGCAGCGGCAGTCGTGCTCTGGTGGGAGAGGTTAACAACAGGCCGTTATTGCTCCGCTTGACAGTGTTAAATCACCGTAACATAGGCCTCTTGTAGAAGGAAATTACAATCCGTTTGGTGTAATTTACGATTACGTGCTGTGTGAGGCGCTGCAAACAGCTAGCGAATCGAATTCCCTGTGGTGTCATTACAACGCATCCGTCGAATGAGACTTGTACTAAATGAGACCATTTATTCGTTTTACACGGCGCTCAGACCGTTAAAGACCAATTCTCTAGAGCCGAAATCTTGCCATTTCCTTTGCAATTAGCCGCTTTAATCTCACAGCTGGTGCTATTGCAGAATTAGAGGAATTGCCACTCGCCCAGTATCTGACGTGTTCCGTGCTAAACTACCACAGTCTAGCTGATCATTATCTGCAGCTCCTTTGCTGAGGTGTTATAAGGAGACGTTTCTTTGCTCCACGTACCTTGTAAAAAAAAAACCAATTGCAAGCTTGGCTTGAGAAATGCATGGATTTGAGTTAAAGTGTTTAGCCAGCTCCATAATCTGAAAATAAGTGTTCGTGAAACGTAAGAACCCGAGACGTGGCATTGAAAAGGCGATAAGAACAAGGAGAGAGCTTCTTCAAACATGGTTTGCTCCTTGCAGACTTTGGAAATTAGGTGGATGTTGCAGCATTCTGAAAGTTCCTGAACAATCATCCAGCCCCTTCAGTAATAGTACATGTTCGTACGTAACGCTTGTCTTTAAAACGATGGTCACTGATACATCTAATTGAGTTTTGCAACCATGTTGCAGTTATAGGTTTGTGGCAAAGATAGTCACAGGCTTTTTTTATCTATGCGTCAAAACCTTGGTAGTATGGTAGGTGAATCAAATAAACCACGATTTTAAATGTGGCCCACTGCTCGTAAATCAGAAAGTATGACCGAGACCTGACAGGTTGCAGCATTTATTGATAGTTCTACCAGTAAGCATTCGAAGGAAGGAATGAAAATTGGGTTTAATGTCCTGTCGACATCGGGGTCATTAGAGACGGAACACAAGCTCGTATTGTGTCAATGATGGGGAAGAAAATGGGCAGCGCCCTTTCCAAGGAACCATCCAGACATTTGCCTGGAATTATTTAGGGACATGACGAAAAACCTGGATCTGGCTGGCCGGAAGCGTGTTCGAACCCTTGACCCCCACGAATGCGAGTCCAGTCTACTGTGCCACCTCGCTCGGTAGCAAGCACTCGAAGGCGCCAGTAATGCATTTCAGCTGTGGTTCGTTTAGCTTCGTTTTGTGTTCTTGCTTTGGAGTGCTACGTCTGACCAGCTTCGAAAATGTGCCTTTTTCAAATATCTGCTGTAATTTCTATGTAATGTATTATGTATTATATATGCCTGGTAATTTGTAAGTTATCTACTATGTTTTACATATACCTGGCGAGCTCATTTACTGAGACCTAAAACTACCATACCAGAGTATTTTACATCTACGAATCTAGGTAGTAAAGTCAGACAGAGGGAAATAGCTGTGGTTAGTAATTATAATGAGGCGGCTGTATACTGCATTGCACGCGATGATTGCCCTAACAAATATATAGGACATTTCGCAAGAAATTTCGAGAACACGTTAACTTAAATAATCCTCTATTTGCATTAACAACTCACTTATGTGAATCGGGACACAGCATCACAAGCTCTTCAGAAAATTAAAAAAAATGCTCCATAAAAAAGAAAAAATCTTATTTTGAATATATTAGATCAAGTAGAAATTTTTGGATACATGACGTCACGCTGTCCACAAGATAGTATCCGTTCCGTCAGCCTGTCAGACCGTCTTACGTTAGTCGCTTTTGCGGACTGCTTCTACTCTTCCCATCAGCAGGTTGCCCTGTCGTCAATCTGGTAAGGAAGTGTCACCTCATACCATTCCACACAGACATTTGCATTGTGCGCTGATTAATAACGTTAGTAGAGACTATCTTCCTTTGCAAATTCAGAGATTTAAAATTTTTTTAGCGTCCTTTCACTATACAATATTTTGTTTTTCTTCTATTACATGCAGGCAAATTTAAAACAAGGGTCTATAACTACATGATCCGTTCACCGTCAGTTACGTCGAAATTAGTGGATCACATCTTTGCCACCCTTCGTTCGCCATTGTAATGTGAGTAATATTCACTGAATAATATATCTTGACTAGGAGTGATGGGTGCTCCTCTGATATTCTAACATTGTGGACAATATTTTAGATATTTCTGTTATTAATTTTAAAATCCACGAAGATGAGACGCAGTATGTTACTCCTTACCATGTATGTTGCACCTGATGATGCTGTTTTAGGCCGTGAAAGAGGATTGTGTATCAACAAAACAACAATTGTACCAGCTGTCAGGCGATTTATTCTTAACATCATGGCTTTCAACAGCTGCGGATGACCAGAATACGAAATACTTTGTTACTCGTCTTTCTGATATTATTGATGGCATGGAAGTAGTCAGTAACCGAACAACGGGAAATAGAAGGTCTGTAATAAGGCCTGTGTGGTCCTGTTCTGAGGTTCCTGTATAAAGGACAATGACACCAGCTAATTTGACTGCTGGTTTCAAGGGAACAGGAAGATTTTAATCCTCAAGCAAATTCCGAATCTGCATTTGCATCTACAGTTTTAACGGAGCGTCCTATTGAAAGAAATGTTACCAGTAATGCATCTGACCTACAATCTGATGACGCAAGAACTGACAGTCATAAAGCTAGTAACATGTTGTTGTTGTTGTTGTGGTCTTCAGTCCTGAGACTGGTTTGATGCAGCTCTCCATGCTACTCTATCCTGTGCAAGCTTCTTCATCTCCCAGTACCTACTGCAACCTACATCCTTCTGAATCTGCTTAGTGTATTCATCTCTTGGTCTCCCCCTACGATTTTTACCCTCCACGCTGCCCTCCAATACTAAATTGGTGATCCCTTGATGCCTCAGAACATGTCCTACCAACCGATCCCTTCTTCTGGTCAAGTTGTGTCACAAACTTCTCTTCTCCCCAATCCTATTCAATACCTCCTCATTAGTTATGTGATCTACCCATCTAATCTTCAGCATTCTTCTGTAGTACCACATTTCGAAAGCTTCTATTCTCTTCTTGTCCAAACTATTTACCGTCCATGTTTCACTTCCATACATGGCTACACTCCATACAAATACTTTCAGAAATGACTTCCTGACACTTAAATCTATACTCGATGTTGACAAATTTCTCTTCTTCAGAAACGCTTTCCTTGCAATTGCCAGTCTACATTTTATATCCTCTCTACTTAGACCATCATCAGTTATTTTTCTCCCCAAATAGCAAAACTCATTTACTACTTTAAGTGTCTCATTTTCTAATCTAATACCCTCAACATCACCCGACTTAATTCGACTACATTCCATTATCCTTGTTTTGCTTTTGTTGATGTTCATCTTATGTCCTCCCTTCAAGACACCATCCATTCCGTTCAACTGCTCTTCTAAGTCCTTTGCTGTCTCTGACAGAATTACAATGTCATCGGTGAACCTCAAAGTTTTTATTTCTTCTCCATGGATTTTAATACCTACTCCGAATTTTTCTTTTGTTTCCTTTACTGCTTGCTCAATATACAGATTGAATAACATTGGGGAGAGACTACAACCCTGACTCACTCTCTTCCCAACCACTGCTTCCCTTTCATGTCCCTCGACTCTTATAACTGCCATCTGGTTTCTGTACAAATTGTAAATAGCCTTTCGCTCCCTGTATTTTACCCCTGCCACCTTTAGAATTTGAAAGAGAGTATTCCAGTCAACATTGTCAAAAGCTTTCTCTAAGTCTACAAATGCTAGAAACGTAGGTTTGCCTTTCCTTAATCTTTCTTCTAAGATAAGTCGTAAGGTCAGTATTGCCTCACGTGTTCCAGTATTTCTACGGAATCGAAACTGATCATCCCTGAGGTCGGCTTCTACTAGTTTTTCCATTCGTCTGTAAAGAATACGTGTTAGTATTTTGCAGCTGTGGCTTATTAAACTGATTGTTCGGTAATTTTCACATCTGTCAACACCTGCTTTCTTTGGGATTGGAATTATTATATTCTTCTTGAAGTCTGAGGGTATTTCACCTGTTCCATACATCTTGCTCACCAGATGGTAGAGTTTTGTCAGGACTGGCTCTCCCAAGGCCGTCAGTAGTTCCAATGGAATGTTGTCTACTCCAGAGGCCTTGTTTCGACTCAGGTCTTTCAGTGCTCTGTCAAACTCTTCACGCAGTATCGTATCTCCCATTTCATCTTCATCTACATCCTCTTCCATTTCCATAATATTGTCCTCAAGTACATCGCCCTTGTATAGACCCTCTGTATACTCCTTCCATCTTTCTGCTTTCCCTTCTTTGCTTAGAACTGGGTTTCCATCTGAGCTCTTGATGTTCATACAAGTGGTTCTCTTATCTCCAAAGGTCTCCTTAATTCTCCTGTAGGCAGTATCTATCTTACCCCTAGTGAGATAAGCCTCTATATCCTTACATTTGTCCTCTAGCCATCCCTGCTTAGCCATTTTGCACTTCCTGTCGATCTCATTTTTGAGACTTTTGTATTCCTTTTTGCCTGCTTCATTTACCGCATTTTTATATTTTCTCCTTTCATCAATTAAATTCAATATTTCTTCTGTTACCCAAGGATTTCTACTAGCCCTCCTCTTTTTACCTACTTGATCCTCTGCTGCCTTCAATATTTCTTCTGTTACCCAAGGATTTCTACTAGCCCTCGTCTTTTTACCTACTTGATCCTCTGCTGCCTTCACTACTTCATCCCTCAAAGCTACCCATTCTTCTTCATAAAGGTGGGAAATCCTCCGATCAGTAACGTTCAGGAAACACTGCAAAAGAATAATGATGAAGGAACATTCACAGTATCTATTGGATCTATTAAAATGTTTCAAGATGTTTTATCTATCCCGAAATTGTGTCAAAAAATAACACCACGATGCAAACCTGTAACTACTGAAAGAAAATTTTTTGCGAATTCGTTGTCTGCAGAAAAAGGGACCCATAAATGTGTTTTGATTCAAAGCAAAAAATTAAGGGATTCTCCAAGAACCAAAAGAAAACTACTCGAACTGAAGAAGTTAACTACTTGTGGAACATACCAGGAGCTAGCTGTACTCAGAAGAGGAAAGAAGTTAAGGAATCATGGCATTGCAAAGTCTGCCAAAAGGGAAACAGACCCGGATCTAGAGAGGAGGGAAAAGGGGGGGTGGGGGTAACCAGGGTATCTGTCCCAGGCGGCAGTTTCAGGGGGCGCCAAATTCACATTCTCAAACAAAAAACGTTGTTTCACAAAGCGCCTAGCGTCCAGCGCACGTTGGTCTATCGATTATCCATTCATTTTGAAAAGCACCCCGTTTGGTTTTGAACATTTTTGAACACATTCTAAGTTGATTTTTTAATGAATCATAAGTTGATTTTTGAATGCGTACATAGATTACGTGATGTCTCTGCCAGGGGAATCCCTAACGCACCTAGAAATAAAAAAAAAAAGCTTTCTCGCAGACAAAAGGGGACGGGGCTATACGAGCTGGGCCGAATAAACCCAAACGGGTGAATCCCAATCGCTATTTGTTTATGTGGCTGACTGGGTGCGCAAATGAACAGCGTTGTTATAATTATTAGTGAAATCCACAGATTCCGACTACTTGACTGAAAATAAGCGACCATCAGGAATAATAGGTAAGAAAGATTACATATTATCTTCTCGGTGTATAAGAAAATAAAATTTTGACAGAAAATTTTTTGCCAGAAGGCTACACTACTAAGGGCGAGTTGTACAGTTCCCGGTTAGCAGCTGCTTTAGTTCTATTCTCGGCAGAACGCAGAAAACGCGTTGTACGAACAATTAATAACGCCTAACCGGAGAATAAACGCGGGATAAATGAACTAGTGATTCTGGCAGGGTTAGCGAAGTTAACCGGAGAATAAGTTTTGACAGTGGCAGGGATAGTTTCAGAATTAGTGATGACAAGATTGTTTGTTAGAACGAGGGAGGAGAATAAACGAGGACATCACACAGATTAAATGGAAGAACATGGCGATTCCGAATTTAAATACAAATTTTGTACTACCACTTTTCGATCTCATGCTTGAGATACTGGAGCGTATGAATGAAATGTGAATTAATTTCCTAATACAAAACTTTTTGCTTGTAGTAGACCCAATACGCTTATGGTGGTAATTCGTGAATTATATTCTGTCGTGTTATTTATGTAAATGAGGTACATAAAAATGAACATTCATGCCAATACAGTCTCGGTTATTTGGCATGTGTTAGAACTGCTGTAATATTAGGAAGACGTATTTCGTTTTATCTAGCAGACAGTGACAAAATAGACGTAATCAACTCGAGAAACCACACCAGTCTTGCGTACTCTTCGTATTTACAGATTTTTCAGTATTAGACAACGACATTTTGATTTTCATGTAGCAAAACGTTTGAGGAACTTTGATGAGATAATATATTCTTTCGCAAAAAGGACAGCACGCCCTATAAAGCTGCAACAAGATTGGAGATAAGAAACTGCTGGGACCTAAGGATTGAAGAAATGTGTACTGCCTTGCTTGTCTCTTGCATTCACTGGTTTTATGTTTACTATATATTGTTTTATGTGACACAAAAGAAAAAGGTCATAAAGAGTGCAAGTTTTCTGAAGATTTCTTATTCTCCCAGTCACAAATAACCCCATCCAGTATTAATTGTGATTCTTTCTAAGGGGGGGGGGGGGGGTAGGATGTCAAACCGGCCGATTGGAAGCACGAAAGGCACCACAAGACATTTTAATTTCTATTGTCCTGAAAATAGATTTGATGGCTTCCGTTACAAAATATACGCGTCTGAATTCCGCAGAGCGAAATACAGTGACGTGCTATAGAAGGATGCTGTGTGAAGAGGATTGGCACTGCACTTTGGCGCACACTTATGACCAAAACACATGTCTTAAATTTCCTCGAACATATATGTTTCATATATCAAACTCTTCAGGAAGACGTGCGCTAAAAAATTAACATATTTTTGAAAAATCGATTTCTAAAATTTTTGACATCCTATCTAAAACTCTCGAGAGGGTGGGGTGGGGGGGGCGGGGGGAGCGCTACTATGCATCATGTGAAAGGAATACGATCTTGAAGAATGTGTGATCCTATGTTGTAAAGATGTTGAACCTTTTGCTTGCCCTGATTATGAATATAACATGTAATGTGCCTACTGAATTTTTCACTATCATTTTAGCGAGAGTTATCATACTTCATTTTACGTTTATTTAGCTTCCTTAACTTTTTCTGGTAGAAAATGTAATTTTTTTATTTATGAGCACTACTACTCCCGTATTAAAAGGCGTCATATGCAAATATGTTGCGTTGTCATAACAATATAATGGGTGTCTTTTATTTTCTACTTCTATAATAATTTAACAGCATTAGTATTATTAAGAACACCCGATGGACCTTATTTAGGACCCATGGCTTTAATAAGGCTCACTTATTGACTAACTCATGATTATTTAACGAGTAAAAATCATGAAATTCTTAATTTTCTCTTTTTTCACCTATTAGAGAAATTGACTTGAGTGCAAAAATTAAAAACACGGTAGCTGCCGAACTGTAAGTGGACTTTAATGATAAACCTACCTAGTTTAATAATAATCGATATACTGCTGAGTCATTTTGGATTTCACTCTGATTCTCGTGACTGCAGCCTGTATTTATGTCATCTGCTACGTCCTTCAACCAGTATTGGGGATCTTTCTTCCCCCCCCCCCCCCCCCCACGCTATAACCAGAACACCGAATAAAAAAATTAACACCGTGTGCCCAATCCGGATTTAAACCCGGACCCTTGTCTATCTGAAGCAATGCTTTTTATCGACTCAGCTACCTACTCAAATCTCAGCTTGTAAGAGTCTCTATCATACTTTCCAAGTTCCTCATACATTCACCTACATGCCTTGCTGTACTAACACTCTTGACAGAAAATACGATTGCTGGAGAATTCTTGAGATTACTCTAAATTCGAATGTCATAAATTTTGACGTAAAAGTTTTCTGTATATGGTACCACGTCATAATGTTGAATACCATACTGGAGAAACCAGCGTTTGGGCCGCGGTTACAGTGGCCTTTTCGTGGGTCTACTGTGTCTAGAAGAAGGCCAATGTAACCGTAGCCGAAACGTTGGTTCTACATCTACATAGATACTCCTCAAGCGACCGTACAGTGCGTGGCGTAGGATACTCTGTCACACTCGTTGTCATTTGCTTTCCCGTTCCACTCGTTAACAGAGCGAGGGGAAAACGACTGTGTATATACCTCCGTATGAACCCTAATTTCTCGTATCATATCTTCGTGGTCCTTAAGCGCAATGTATGTTGGCGGCTGTTGAATGGTTCGGCTGTCAGTTTCAAATCTACATCTACATCTACATCCATACTCCGCAAGCCACCTGACGGTGTGTGGCGGAGGGTACCTTCAGTACCTCTATCGGTTCTCCCTTCTATTCCAGTCTCGTATTGTTCGTGGAAAGAAGGATTGTCGGTATGCCTCTGTGTGGGCTCTAATCTCTCTGATTTTATCCTCATGGTCTCTTCGCGAGATATACGTAGGAGGGAGCAATATACTGCTTGACTCTTCGGTGAAGGTATGTTCTCGAAACTTTGACAAAAGCCCGTACCGAGCTACTGAGCGTCTCTCCTGCAGAGTCTTCCACTGGAGTTTATGTATCATCTGCGTAACGCTTTCGCGATTACTAAATGATCCTGTAACGAAGCGCGCTGCTCTCCGTTGGATCTTCTCTATGTCTTGTATCAACCCTATCTGGTACGGATCCCACACTGCTGAGCAGTATTCAAGCAGTGGGCGAACAAGCGTACTGTAACCTACTTCCTTTGTTTTCGGATTGCATTTCCTTAGGATTCTTCCAATGAATCTCAGTCTGGCATCTGCTTTACCGACAATCAACATTATATGATCATTCCATTTTAAATTACTCCTAATGCGTACTCCCAGATAATTTATGGTATTAACTGCTTCCAGTTGCTGACCTGCTATTTTGTAGCTAAATGATAAAGGATCTATCTTTCTGTGTATCCGCAGCACATTACACTTGTCTACATTGAGATTCAGTTGCCATTCCCTGCACCATGCGTCAATTCGCTGCAGATCCTCCTGCATTTCAGTACAATTTTCCATTGTTACAACCTCTCGATACACCACAGCATCATCTGCAAAAAGCCTCAGTGAACTTCCGATGTCATCCACCAGGTCATTTATGTATATTGTGAACAGCAACGGTCCTATGACACTCCCCTGCGGCACACCTGAAATTACTCTTACTTCGGAAGACTTCTCTCCATTGAGAATAACATGCTGCGTCCTGTTATCTAGGAACTCCTCAATCCAATCACACAATTGGTCTGATAGTCCATATGCTCTTACTTTGTTCAATAAACGACTGTGGGGAACTGTATCGAACGCCTTGCGGAAGTCAAGAAACACGGCATCAAATGCTCGTTCTCTAAATTTTCTCAGTAGTGTTTCTCGAAAAGAACGTCGCCTTCCCTCCAGGGCTTCCGAATGAATTTCCCTAAGCATCTCCGTAACACTTACGTGTTGTTCGAACCTACCGGTAACAAATATAGCAGGTCGCCTCTAAATTGCTTCGATGTCTCCCGTCCATCCGTCCTGGTACGGATCCTAAACACTCAAGAATATGTCGTACCTATCTGCTGCCTCCTTTACAGGTGAACCACTCTTTCCTAAAATTCTCCCAGTGAACTGAAGTCGACCATTCGGCTTCCCTACCACTGTTCTCACATGCTCGTTCCATCTCATATCGCTTTGCAGCGTTACGCCCAGATATTTAATCGATTTAACTGTGTCAAGCAGGACACTAGTAGTTCTGTATCCAAACATTACAGGTTTGATCTTCCTACTCAGCCACATTAACTTCTATTTTTCCACATTTACGGCTAGCTGCCATTCATCACTCCAACTGGAAATTTTGTCTAAGTCGTCTTGTACACTCCTGGAAATTGAAATAAGAACACCGTGAATTCATTGTCCCAGGAAGGGGAAACTTTATTGACACATTCCTGGGGTCAGATACATCACATGATCACACTGACAGAACCACAGGCACATAGACACAGGCAACAGAGCATGCACAATGTCGGCACTAGTACAGTGTATATCCACCTTTCGCAGCAATGCAGGCTGCTATTCTCCCATGGAGACGATCGTAGAGATGCTGGATGTAGTCCTGTGGAACGGCGTGCCATGCCATTTCCACCTGGCGCCTCAGTTGGACCAGCGTTCGTGCTGGACGTGCAGACCGCGTGAGACGACGCTTCATCCAGTCCCAAACATGCTCAATGGGGGACAGATCCGGAGATCTTGCTGGCCAGGGTAGTTGACTTACACCTTCTAGAGCACGTTGGGTGGCACGGGATACATGCGGACGTGCATTGTCCTGTTGGAACAGCAAGTTCCCTTGCCGGTCTAGGAATGGTAGAACGATGGGTTCGATGACGGTTTGGATGTACCGTGCACTATTCAGTGTCCCCTCAACGATCACCAGTGGTGTACGGCCAGTGTAGGAGATCGCTCCCCACACCATGATGCCGGGTGTTGGCCCTGTGTGCCTCGGTCGTATGCAGTCCTGATTGTGGCACTCACCTGCACGGCGCCAAACACGCATACGACCATCATTGGCACCAAGGCAGAAGCGACTCTCATCGCTGAAGACGACACGTCTCCATTCGTCCCTCCATTCACGCCTGTCGCGACACCACTGGAGGCGGGCTGCACAATGTTTGGGCGTGAGAGGAAGACGGCCTAACGGTGTGCGGGACCGTAGCCCAGCTTCATGGAGACGGTTGCGAATGGTCCTCGCCGATACCCCAGGAGCAACAGTGTCCCTAATTTGCTGGGAAGTGGCGGTGCGGTCCCCTACGGCACTGCGTAGGATCCTACGGTCTTGGCGTGCATCCGTGCATCGCTGCGGTCCGGTCCCAGGTCGACGGGCACGTGCACCTTCCGCCGACCACTGGCGACAACATCGATGTACTGTGGAGACCTCACGCCCCACGTGTTGAGCAATTCGGCGGTACGTCCACCCGGCCTCCCGCATGCCCACTATACGCCCTCGCTCAAAGTCCGTCAACTGCACATACGGTTCACGTCCACGCTGTCGCGGCATGCTACCAGTGTTAAAGACTGCGATGGAGCTCCGTATGCCACGGCAAACTGGCTGACACTGACGGCGGCGGTGCACAAATGCTGCGCAGCTAGCGCCATTCGACGGCCAACACCGCGGTTCCTGGTGTGTCCGCTGTGCCGTGCGTGTGATCATTGCTTGTACAGCCCTCTCGCAGTGTCCGGAGCAAGTATGGTGGGTCTGACACACCGGTGTCAATGTGTTCTTTTTTCCATTTCCAGGAGTGTATCTTCCTACAGTCACTCAACTTCGACATCTCACCGTACACCACGGCGTCATCAGCAAACAACCGCAGATTGCTGCCCACCCTGTCCACCAAATCATTTATGTATACAGAGAACAACAGCAGTCCTATCACACTTCCCTGGGGCACTCCTGATGATAGCTTTGTGTTGATGAACACTCGCCGTCGAGGACAACATACTGTGTTCTATTATTTAAGAACACTGTGAGCGACTCACATAGCTGTGAACGTATTCCGTATGCTCGTACCTTCGTTAACAGCCTGCAATGTGGCGCAGAGTCAAATGCTTTTTTGAAATCTAGAAGTATGGAATCTGGCTGTTGCACTGGCCGCTGTGGCCGAGCGGTTCTAGGCGCCTCAGTCCGGAACCGCGCTGCTGCTATTGTCGCAGGTTCGAATCCTGCCTCGGGCATGGATGTGTGTGGTGTCCTTAGTTTAGTTAGGTTTAAGTAGTTCTAAGTCCAGGGGACTGATGACCCATAGTGCTTAGAGCCATTTGAATCATTTTTTTACTGTTGCCCGTCATCCATAGTTTTCAGTATATCATGTGAGAAAAAGGCAAGCTAAGTTTCGCACGAGCGATACTTTCTAAAACCATGTTGATTCACGGTGATAAGGTTCTTAATCCCAATAAAGTTTATTGTATTCGAATTGATATCATGTTCAAGAATTCTGCAGCAAGTATAAGTTAGTGATATTGGTCTGTAATTTTGCGGATGCATTCTCTTACCCTTCTTATATACTGGAGTCACCTGCGGTTTTTTTCCAGTCGCTTGGGATTTTGTGCTGGGCGGGAGTACTGGCTTCCGCAGTACAGTTTTTCACATAATGATGCGAGACCATACTCAGAAAACGTTTATATGACCTGATTCTGACCGCGAAAGCCTACGCTGTTGTATAATAAACTCTCCTGAGACAGAAAAATTTCTTTCCACAAATCAGCACGGATTTAGAAAGCATCGCTCGTGCGAAACTCAGCTTACCCTTTTCTCACATGATATACCGTGGATGGAGGGCAACAGGTAGTTTCCGTATCCCTAGCTTTCCGGAAAGCGTTTGAAACGGTGCTCATTGTAGAAAGTTAACGAAGGTCCGAGAATACGGATTAGAGTCCCAGATATGTGAATAGTTCGAAGACTTTCTCAATAATATAACCGATCACGTTGTCCCCGACGGCGAGTGTTCATGAGAGAGGAGGATACCGTCAGGAACGTTGCTGGGCATTCTTTCTCTGTATAAATATAAGATCTGACTACCAAGGAGAGCAGTCATCTGCGACTGCTTGCTAGTGACAGTTTATTGTACTGGAAAGTGTTGTCGTTGAGTGACTAGCAGGGTACGGGATGACTCAGGCAAAATTTCTCTTTGGTGAGGTGAATGACGGCTTCTTCTAAACGTAGAAAAATGTAAGTTAATGCTGATCACGTAATGTTCGAATACAGTATTAGTGGTGTGGTGCTTGACGTGGTCACGTCGATTATAAATCTAGGTATAACATTTCAAAGCGGTATGGAATGGAAAGGGTACGTAAGGTCGGTTGTAGAGGAGCCGAATGGTTCATTTCGGATTATTGGCAGAATTCTAGGAAAGTGTAGCTCATCTATAAAGGATACCAAGTGTCCTTTATCAGGACGACACATTCTTGAGTACTGCTCGGCTGTTTGGCATCGCCTCTACTTCAGATTAATTAGAGGAAAATATCTGAGCAATTCAGAGGCATGCTGCTTGCATTTTTACCGGTAGGGTCGATCAATACGCGGGTATTACGGAGTTGCTTCGAAATCTCAAATAGAGTCTCTGAAGGAAAGGCAAATTCTTTTCGTGAGACATTATTGGGAAAATTTAGAGAATTGGCATTTGCGATCGACTGCAGAAGACTCTACTGCCGCCATGCCGCCAAGGTACATTTCGTGCAAGGACCGTGAAGGTAAGATAAGAGAAATAACGGTACGTACGGAGGAATATAGATAGTCATTCTCCCATGGCTACGGGCAAGGGAATGACCAGTAGTGGTACAAGCTACCCTTCGCCATGCACCGTATGATGGCTTGCTGAGTATGTGCCCTGGGATGTGGCTAAGCCATTCTCGGTTATATCCATGTTCTCAGGATTGTTAGTCCAACAACGAATGCGCAAAAGCCCTTGAGGACGTCGGTAAGCAAGAAAGGGAATTGACATATGGAAACTGTGAGGTAGATTACGACTCAAGCCTTGCTAGATTAGTAGCTAGAGTGTTGCTTTAAAAAGGCAAAGGAATGGGTCAGTCATGGTCCGCACACAGTTCTAAACCATCACTAAGTTTGATAATCGACTGTCAGATATTTTGATACACAGTGACTGCCATCATTAACCGAGCAAGGTATCTCAGTAGTTAACGCACTGCATTCATAATCGGGAGGAATGGGACTAAATAGCTATCTGCCCATCCTGCTAGAGGCACGGAGGTTTTCCTTCCCAATCGGAGAGTGTGTTCCATCTCTAAGGACCTCGACGCCGGCGGAGCATTAAACTCTGATCTTTCTTTCGTGTGTGGCATTTACCATCGAGAACGTCAGTGAAACACAAAATTCAGACACGAAAAAAGAGAAAAATGCACTGCACCATGATCCTCAGGTCACAAATTACGATGGACAATCCAATAAGCCAAAACAAATGTTATTAAACGGATGAGGATAGTAGCAGTAGGGTAGCTTCTCAACTCATGTGAAATCTCGACATTCTAAATAAGTACTTCCTTTACCTTTGTTTATATCAGAATTTTCGCGCCCGACGTCCCTATTATGTAATTAACTGTGTATTTTCGGTGACTGTGGTCGTTGTTGTATTGATGATGATGATGATGATGAAAGTGAAGTGAAAGAGTAAAACTCGGTCTCGGAGCACATGCTGTTCCTCTGCAACAGCACCAAGGGGGCCGCTGTGGTTAACGTCTCCGACGACAGACGAAGAAAGATTGTTGTTAAGTCTCATTAAATATTGTTGTTGTTGTTGTTGTTGTTGTGGTCTTCAGTCCTAAGACTGGTTTGATGCAGCTCTCCATGCTACTCTATCCTGTGCAAGCTTCTTCATCTCCCAGTACCTACTGCAGCCTACATCCTTCTGAATCTGCTTAGTGTATTCATCTCTTGGCCTCCCTCTACGATTTTTACCCTCCACGCTGCCCTCCAATACTAAATTGGTGATCCCTTGATGCCTCAGAACATGTCCTACCAACCGATCCCTTCTTCTGGTCAAGTTGTGCCACAAACTCCTCTTCTCCCCAATTCTATTCAATACCTCCTCATTAGTTATGTGATCTACCCATATAATCTTCAGTATTAGTGATGGAAATTTCACCCACCCTGAAGGAAACTAACCTCCTAGTCGAACGTTACAGGGAAGCGTGTCTTACCGACATGCTTAAGGGGGAGGGTAATGATTGCTTCGTCTTTCTCGTGATTTGACACCGTATCACACCATCTAATTATGTCATAGGCTATTCTATATGAATTATGAATTGTCCAGTTATGTTATGGATATGATTAACACTTGATTGATTGAATGCAGTACGCTAACCTAAACAACGAGGGTTCAAAATGTGATTTGTGTGGTAGCATATAGCATCGCTCCCTCTCTCCATTGGCGATTAGGGTCCGGTCTTTTCGTTTTTCCTCCTCCTCACCCCTCCGTCCCACCGTCAGCCTCATATTGAACTATTTAAACCATATTTACCTGTGTCTAACTGTCGGTTAAGTTGGAATATCTACACAAAAAGTTGAACGACCACATATAAATTTTGAAATTTATTACTGTTGCATCTCGCTGCATAACTGCTGCAACCTAAATCCATTTCAACCCTTTTACTATATTCAGGCGTTGGTCTCCTTCTACAATTTTAACCCAACACGGTCTTCCATTACCAAATAAATTTTTTGGTGCCCAAGGATACGTCCATATAAAGACATCTAACATTTTACTTGAAGGTGTGGTATATAGCTCTTTTCCCTCTGATTATTTTCAGTATCTCTTCATTATATACCACATCTACTTACTGAATATTCAGCACTGTGCTGTGACACCACATTTCAAAATATTCTTCTCTCATCTTTTCTATACTGTTTATCGCTCACGATTCACGTCGAAATAAGGCTGCATGCAAAAATTTCGTTACCTATTGACAAAGGTCGAATGAAAGGCACACTTTTAACAGATTTTATATTAATACGAGCAAGTGCTTCTTTATAATTGCTACCGATATAAGAACGTAGAAAAATTTTTATGTTACATCAATGAAACCAGACCAAAAAATAGGAAAGTTGCTGCAGTATTCGAATAATATATTAAACTCTTTTTCAAAGTTATCGATTAGTCTTTCCTTCAGTAGAACGATAATGGCGTAAGTGAATCCAAGAGTACTGCCAAAACTAAATCAATACATATAATAAAGATAGAAATGGAAATAGAATTTTAAATGAGTGTGAAATTGTGTAAGTTATCCTGATTTCAGAAAGAACAATCGCCTGCTACCTCCCCCGCATCTCATTTCTCTCCTCGCTGACTTAATTATGAAGCCTCCTTGTGTGCCTCCATTCTTTCCTTCTTTTGCCAACTCTTACGGAACAAAAAGCCGGCACGCGGGCGCTCCCTTGGATCAAAAGGACAGCTGTTACTACGGACTCTCGGGATGGAAACCCTTCACTTACAATTAAGAAAAACCTGCCTCTCTGAAAAAGATTAGATTAATACTAACTAGAGTTCTCTTAATTGAAATGTAAATTAGCCTGACAATGGATGCGTATGTGCCTTTTTATCATTTCCTCGTTTTAAAATCCTCTTTTGTCATATTTTAGAAAGCCCGGCACGTAGAAATGGCGTATTTGTCAATGCAATGAGCACAAAGGGAAGAAAAACAAACTAATGGAACAAAGGCGCTAATAAAATGAATTTCCTCGAGAAAAGTCTGAGCCTATCAGCAGTCATTGTCTCTTCTGACTGTTTTATCGATAATGAGTAAGTGCCTTGAAGGGCTGCTGCTAGCGAGCAAGAAATAACCTCGTAAAATGCAGCTAGCAAATGTACCTTGTATTTGTAAAGATTTAACTTCGCAAACTCGTAATAAATATCGTTTATCGAACTGAGATCAGTGACATGCATTATGAAATTTGTTTGTTGACCACTATGAAGCAGAAAGGTTCTTATCAGACACACCCAAATGAAACGCATTGCCTGATATTAGGGAGATAACATTCTCGCTGACAGTCATCTAGCTTGACTTATGTTCTGCATGTTTGGCTAGATACCGTCGTAAGAACATTCATTCCTTTACGCTATATGGAGGAAACTGAGAACTGGGTTGTCTGCTTAGTTGCTTATATGACTTCGGTATTGTTTTGTTCACGATATGTAAATGCTCTCTAGGACTGCTTTTTGCAGCTGAAAAGTAGCCTCTTATTTCAAAGTATCAGAATATAATGGTTTGAAGAAAATGTAAAAACGTTATGTCAGAGAATGACATTGGAAACAGAGATCCGGTTCACAACAAACAAGTAAATAAAAAGTATTGTGTAACATCAATGTTGTGTATTTCAGTTTTTAACAAAAGCTTTTTTACCAATACATTTGCCAGATGAATCATATTAATTAAAAGCGGAGAAAGCTTAAAGACAACACTGAGGAGCCCTTGCAAAGAGAAAAGTTACAGATAAAAGCATTAAATTCAATTGTCTACAAGCTAAATATTTTTCAAAAATCGTTTTAGTTAAATTCGTTTTACTTAAAATATCAAGATACATTGGTAATTTCAAAAAAATGTTTCAGGAATGTATCATTTCCTGGAAATTTATTAAGAGAATCAAAAAACAGTGAAAAATAAAGAAGTATCTTTATTTTAAATTTAAGCACATTCTCCTTGAGTAAGAACAAATTTGTAATACTTTATCAGTTTTAAAAACCATATCTAATGAAACACTATGACCTGTCCACAGGTCAGAATGAAATAGGCGCGTTTCACTTACAAGAGAATCGCGCCTCGAAATTATGACATGTACAGAGCTTGGCCACAAATTAAAGTGGTAGAAATGGGATTTCCCGATGGGCAGGCGTTTACAAAAAATAGCATTTCTGACGCGGGTATGTTAGCCCAATATCCAAGCTAATATCGTGCTGCTGGAAGATTATAGAATGGTGATAATGGGGTCAAGTCTAGCGAAACATTCAATTTATTATCCGTTTTTACGCCACCTATATTACAAATAAACCGAAATTGCGCACAGTATATTGTATTTACTAATACTTTCATAAAAGACATGGAAAGCAAAGGCAAAGGAAAATTTGAGATTGCAAATAAATTTCCATGAAGGGATTATAACGCGTACACGAGAACTTCGTATATAAAATTAGATATTTTTATTGTTTTACACTTGATAATTTATACGTGCTGAGGTGATATTCATGATAAAAAAGGGAAATCAGTAAGTTTCTGGGCATCTTGCACACGCTAGAATGCCGCAATTTTACACTTATGTGGTTGTTACTATAGAAAAACAAAACTGGTTCACATTCATGAAAGGTTCTCTCTCGTCGCACTGTTAGACAGCAAACCGTGCACCAAGCAAAATTTCACTAAATATTGGCGAAGATAGCTGGTGGTGTACAGTGGAATGTATTTTGATGCAGTCTTCTCCAAGGTCAGAACGAAACTAACGCAGTACGAAGTTCTGCTTTAATTACAATTCCTTCTTGAAACGTTATTTGCAGAGGCCTCGTACACGCTGCAAGCACAATCCTCCCTAGGAAATTTATTTGCGGTTCCAAATTCCGCCGACGGAATACAGCTCTGTGTCGCGAGCTGCGACTCCCAGACATGCCTCACACAGAGAGCATCCCAGAGTGCCCCTGAGAGTTACAACAACAAGAATCGCTTCTCGGCTTTTGGCAAGATCAATGTGTAGTTCTTTCTATTTTTGGGGGGGGGGGGGGGGGAGGAGGAACTCATGGTACGTTATTTATGACAATGTACAGCCAAATCACCAACAAGTTTTACATTTTCACATACACCAGATCCTCTACACCACACGTAAGTAGCTTCAGCTTGATCCACCTTGCACGCCCACTAGCCCTCAATACAAAAGGCTTCGTAGAGTAATAATACTAAGTACCAATGACCATATTAAAAACTTCAACTACACTAAAAGTACGGTGGGTAATGACGCCACGGTTATTAAAACTCAGACGGCCACCAATGTTCTCAATACTCCCACAGCGAGCTATAACAACGGTAAGCCATCCATTACCACTACTAAACTTATCCTTTTAAAAAGAGAAAAACCCAAAACACCAGCTATAAAAACACAAGGACGTTCGAGGACAACGTGGGAACCAATGCCTTTCACCGTCACTTTCTTCTTCTCCTTGGCCCCAGTAATGATTTCAGTACTACCAATCGCCTTGAAAACAGTAGCGCGCTACTGTTTACAAGGCGATTGACAACACTAAAATCACTTATTTCTAAACGCTTTACCGTCTGGAGCTCCCATTGCTATCACTTTCATTTCTGGCCAAACCCTGCATATGCTACAAATTTGAATGTAATCGGTGATGACGAGTAGACGCGGCCTTGTTGTTAGTCGTTGCTACCGTATAGGTGCCCAGGTAGTGTCTTCCACCCGAAACATCCACTTTTAACCTATTCAATGGCCTCCTTCGTTGTCTAGCAATTAGCGCCGCTGGCTCCTGGCCAGAGGTTACGAATTAGGTTCCCAGCGAGGGCTAATAAGAAGCTGCTTGACCAATAAAGACTGAAAGTGACACACAAGCTGCCACACTGGCTTCCACTACACTGCAAATCACAAGCAAATTATTTATTTACCTGTTCAGCTATCACAGAAGGCTTACTGCTGGATATTCACTGTCTCTTCGGGAAAGAGGCCCAGTAAAAGAGTGGCTCTGTTTTCCTCAAAACACAGTCACCATGCCCTTAGTGGCAGATGGGATCATTATGTACTTCATCTTCACCAGGAATCTTCTTTTTTGTGCTGTCCAGTGCAGTTAGTAAAGAAACAGTTGTTGGAGACTGTTACTGAATATTTTGACACATTTTGAAGCAAACTCCGTACTGCTGCTTTTCTGTAGTCGAAGACATGGTTCGCTTGGGGGAGGGGGAACGGGGAGGTCCGATATTGAGTGCTGACGCACACACACTGTGACCAAGACGATCGGTGACGATCATGGTAGTCACACATTCGACATTTGCTCAAGCCGCTTCTCGTCTGCCACATATTGATACCTATCACTGAAGCGTGACACGATCCTTCAAGCATTTCATGTAATGGCGTTTTCAGACCACGTACTTCAAACTGCCTCGTGTAGATTTCTAAACCACTTATGCTTACATACATGTCTAGGGGACAGCCACAACATCCTCTATCGTTCATGTCTGAAATCCACGTCTGTCAGCCACTAAGAGCGGGATACGCTCGAAGCGCAAAGCAGTTAATGTAGCCGAAGTCTGCGATTGTGCTGTACGGGTGCGTCCGATAATATCCCACCTTGGCAAGAACAGTGACAACTCGAAAATGTACTACTTGAGATAAATCGAATTAAAGAATTCTATAAAACTTATACTGATATATATATATATATATATATATATATATATATATATATATATATATATATATATATATAAAACTTTCTTGTAATCCAATACGACATTCGAACCTCCATCAGACAAAATTAGTACTTAAATTAAAACAAAAAACGGAAAAGAAATTGAAATTTTTGTATCAACAAAATATACCACGCAAAATTTTAATTTATGAAAATTAATACAACTTAATAACGAACATCAATTAGGTACTATATAAGCAAGACCATCTACGAAAACACAGAATCAAAAATGGGCTTATATAACATGGGAATACTTTGTTGTTGTTGTGATCTTCAGTCCTGAGACTGGTTTGATGCAGCTCTCCATGCTACTCTATCCTGTGCAAGCTTCTTCATCTCCCAGTACCTACTGCAGCCTACATCCTCTACGATTTTTACCCTCCACGCTGCCCTCCAATACTAAATTGGTGATCCCTCGATGTCTCAGAACATGTCCTACCAATCGATCCCTTCTTCTAGTCAAGTTGTGCCACAAGCTCCTCTTCTCCCCAATTCTATTCAATACCTCCTCATTAGTTATGTGATCTACTCATCTAATCTTCAGCATTCTTCTGTAGCACCACATTTCGAAAGCTTCTATTCTCTTATCGTCCAAACTATTTATCGTCCATGTTTCACTTCCATACGTGGCTACACTCCATACAAATACTTTCAGAAACGACTTCCTGACATTTAAATCTATACTCGATGTTAACAAATTTTTCTTCTTCAGAAACGCTTTCCTTGCCATTGCTAGTCTACATTTTATATCCTCTCTACTTCGACCATCATCAGTTATTTTGCTCCCCAAATAGCAAAACTCATTTACTACTTTAAGTGTCTCATTTCCTAATCTAATTCCCTCAGCATCACCTGACTTAATTCGACTACATTCCATTATCCTCGTTTTGCTTTTGTTGATGTTCATCTTATACCCTCTTTTCAAGACACTGTCCATTCCGTTCAACTGCTCTTCCAAGCCCTTTGCTGTCTCTGACAGAATTACAATGTCATCGGTGAACCTCAAAGTTTTTATTTCTTCTCCATGGATTTTAATACCTACTCCGAACTTTTCTTTTGTTTCCTTTATTGCTTGCTCAATATACAGATTGAATAACATCGGGGATAGGCTAAAACCCTGTCTCACTCCCTTCCCAACCACTGCTTCCCTTTCATACCCCTCGACTCTTATAACTGCCATCTGATTTCTGTACAAATTGTAAATAGCCTTTCGCTCCCTGTATTTTACCCCTGCCACCTTCAAAATTTGAAAGAGAGTATTCCAATCAACATTGTCAAAAGCTTTCTCTAAGTCTACAAATGCTAGAAACGTAGGTTTGCATGGGAATACTTACCGCAGAGAAAAGGAATTCAGTAGGAACTTCCTTTGTAGAAGAAATGCCTATCTCTCTTTTTCTTTGTACTCTGTAGCCCACGGAATTCCGTCATATTTACGAAAGCCTTAACTGTCAAAATAGTGTCTGTTCCTTCAGACATGCATGCACATCTGAAGGACACTAACATGACATGCAGACATTGTATAAGCACTGACATTGTAATAATCAGTTATATTAGCAACTACATTCAACTTACCTCATACATGAAAAGGTTCACAACTCGGAAAGTGCCACTGTCCGTGAATGACCCATGCACCCCTGCCCGTAGCAACCCTAAAGTGACACTGTTCTTGCCGTGGCGCATTATGAAGTAGCCTACAACAAAATTGACACAGCTGCCCTGAAGAGGACAAATTGTGAGATCGAGGTGTACGTTAGGGCGCTTCATACGTATTTTTTGGGGACAAAACCTGAAAATTGCATTTTTTGGACTGGTGCCACTTGTGTTCTGCGATATGATGCGTAGTCACAGACAAATAGTCATAAATTACAAACGCTTAAATTTGTTCCATCTTTTATTCCTTCTGCTTTTATTTTTCTCGAGACCAATCTCGCTGAAAAGTAAAGTAGTTCTGTGGGATTAAGGCAGTTGTATGTATTTAAAGAGGGTCCATCGCTGCTTGAACTGGGTGTAGTATTTCCCGAAAAGTGAAATTTAATATGCCGCAAGGGTGACGCCGCCGCTGCGTTGGGGCTATCTATCAACCGACGCAGCGGGCATTTATCATCTGCTATTTCGCTGTGACGCTACGATCGATGACGTATGCTGGACCAATAAGTCTTGGCCTTATATAAATGACGCCAGTGGCCGCTCAAGTGGCGACGCGGGTGACACGTCAGCTTTTTAGACGCGCCCACGTCCTGATCCGACAGAAAGAGAAATTCCGGAAAGCCAATACGTATCGGAAAGGAATGCCACTCAAACCTGGCTGCCATTTCTCATAAAGGGAGAAAAGATTCGCTATCAATTTCTTTATATTTTTCCCCCACCTTCGTCTTTTGAGGAAAATGAATTTATTTTGTGGGAATAAGAGTAATAAATAAAGCGATAGAATTTCTTTCGTACATACGAAAATTAAAATCTCGACAGGAAATGATTACTGTCACTATTTCGACGGACACAGATACGCCGGAAGCATGAATGGACCGACTGCCAAGGCAAAAATTCGTGTTCTAAGTTTATAATACGCATTTCGGATGCTGGGTCAAGCATTTTAACACCAGATTTAAGAACACATTAAAAACAGTAATAGTAGTCCGTTAAGTTTCTATTTACATTTGAAAACTCAACGCCGCAAAGCCGATAAAATTGAAACAGCGTTAGAAATATTACACAGAATTCTGAAAGCACTTACTATGAACATTCTGGAAGAACTGGAAATATATATTCAAATAAGAATATATCACACGTAATACTAAATGAACACACAGGCTTTGGACAGAAATACTATCTCGAAAACTTTATTGACGTAATAGTATACGAAAATGAATAGTCATATGCAAAACAAAACATACACAGACCAAAGATAAAACTCAAAGAAAAATAAAAACAATCAACTTTAACATCATCTATCGTAAGCAGTATATACTTTGTAAACATATAGCATCGTAGTAAGGAACCGTAAAAATATTGGACTGTAAAATATTTGTCAAAAACATATTTTTTTACATCTTGAAACTACAGAAAATACAACATGACAGAAAGATTTACTATATATGCAATATGGTCGTCACATCTAGACGTAAGGACCAATGCAAAGATAAACATTAAACAGTTACGATTTACGTATAGATAATCTGACCAATGTTATTTTCGCATGTCACTTGATAATGGCAGTTTATCCTGTCGTGTAAAATATTAAATGTACCACCTTATTACAGCCAATTTTGAAGTTTTCTTTCTCATTATGTCTTACAATGAGTAAGAGTATACTATTCTGCTGACCCAACGGAAAGTTAAACGCACTAAATTTATCATCAGAACATGGCATCGAATTTTTTCGCACGGTCTTCTTCAAAAAATGGGGAAATTTTTGGTCTGTTCATTTCTTAACTCAACTATTTATTTCTCTAATTATTCGGAACATGTCCAGGTGCACCGAGTCATCGATAACTTCAGAGAAGTTTTAGATCAGATCACACACCTATGCCTACTAAAGAAAGTAAATAATACAAAATAAACCAACCTAGTTTTAGTTACTATAATGAGAGCTTCTTGACAGTCAAAAATCCCAACACCTTTCCATGGATGGAGCATTAGCTACAGACACAGAAGTAATTTCGAAAGCATCACAGGGATGAGAGATAACCCATTATTGTTCTGGTTATATTTTAGTGATTCAGCGTATGGCATTAACTGTATTCCAAGACTTTTTTTGGACAGGCACATAGTAAGATGAAATGTGATCAGATAAAAGCTCTAGTAATATCGTATCATCCCTTGAAAACACATTAGTATGTTCCAAAGTCTGGCAACTAGCAGTAGATACAAAAAAATGAATTAAATTTATAAGATTCTGGCTATAAGGCTAAGACTGAAGTCAGCCATGTCGAATAAATATCTTGGAGTAGCTATGAGTAAGAATATGCCTTAGATCTGTCACACATGCTCACCGGCAAATAAAGCAATGGGCAGGCTTCGATTCATTGTTAGGATATTGGGAAATTGCTATTTATTTGCTAAAGTGATTGTTTTTAAAAGAAATGTACTACCCATACTAGACTACTGCTACAGTGAATTGCATCCATACGAGATCGTAATAACATGGGCCGCCGACAAAATACTAAAAGGGCAGTGGGAGTGGTTAGAGGATTGTTTTATCTTAATTCTCAAACACTACAAAAAAGATCTCATTTGTCTCACTGAAATCTGCTTAGAAAATTTTAAGAACATTATGTATCTATCGTGTAGAATTAGTCTAATAAAAGTTCACATAGAGGAGTGGAAACAATCATTCTTCCAAGACTTGACCCATAAATCGAACTGGAGCAAGCAGTTATGTCTGGTACAGAATGAAATAACTGTTGGTAAACACGTTGTATTGATTCACAGAGTATGGACGCAGACGACAAGCTATTTTTTACGTAGCACTTATACTGCCTATAACTGAATACTGTGAAAGTGCGTTGTCGCCAGTCTGTTTGCCTCACACGATTATGTAACAGAAATTCTGAAAAACTACAATTGGCAAACACTTTTAGAAAGACATTTAACAAGTCACGAAAATCTAAATCATTTTTTGAATTTTTTAAATATTTCACTTCCCGTACATTCAACTCCCGTACCGACTGTGACGCCTGGAACAATAACGGCTGGAACAGATAATTATGTGGTAATTCTTCTCAGGAGCCATTCGTAAAATGAAACGGAAGAATCCATAAGACATGTTGATAAGAACAACTCTGAACCATGTACTTTAAATAGATGATACAGTTGCAAAATACTAACCAGAATTCTTTACAGACAAATCGAAAAACTGGTAGCAGCCGACCTCGGGGAAGATCAGTTTGGACTCCGTAGAAATGTTGGAACACGCAAGACAATATTGACCCTACGACTTACCTTAGAAGAAAGATTAAGGAAAGGCAAATCTATTTTTCTAGTACTTGTAGACTTAGAGAAAGCTTTTGACAATGTTGTCTTGAATACTCTCTTTCAAATTCTGAAGGTGCCAGGGGTCAAATAGCGGGAGCGAAAGTCTACTTACAATTTGTACAGAAACCAGATAGCAGTTACATAAGTCAACGAGCATGAAAGGGAAACATTTGTTGAGAAGGGAATGAGACAGGGTTGTAGCCTACCCGCGATGTTATTCAACCTGTTTACTGAGTAATCAGTAAAGGAAATTTAGAAAGTGGTGAAGGAATTAAAATCCATGGAGAAGAAAGAAAAACTTCGAGGTTCGCCGATGACATTGTAATTCTGTCAGAGACAGCAAAGGACTTGGAAGAGCAGTTGAACGGAATGGACAGTGTCTTGAAAGGAGGATATAAGATGAACATCAACAAAAGCAAAACGAGGATAATGGAATGTAGTCGAATTAAGTCGGGTGATGCTGAGGGAATTAGATTAAGAAATGAGACACTTAAAATAGTAAAGGAGTTTTGCTATTTGGGGAGCAAAATAACTGATGATGGTCGAAGTAGAGAAGATATAAAATGTAGACTGGCAATGGCAAGGAAAGTGTTTTTGAAGAAGAGAAATCTGTTAACATCGAGTATAGATTTAAATGTCAGGAAGTCGTTTCTGAAAGTATTTGTATGGAGTGTAGCCATGTATGGAAGTGAAACATGGACGATAAATAGTTTGGACAAGAAGAGAATAGAAGCTTTCGAAATGTGGTGCTACTGAAGAATGCTGAAGATTAGATGAGTAGATCACATAACTAATGAGGATGTATTGAACAGAATTGGGGAGAAGAGGAGTTTGTGGCACAACTTGACAAGAAGAAGTGACCGGTTGGTAGGACATGTTCTGAGACATCAAGGGATCACAAATTTAGCATTTGGGGGGGGGGGGGGCAGCGTGGAGGGTAAAAATCGTAGAGGGAGACCAAGAGATGAATACACTAAGCAGATTTAGAAGGATGTAGGTTGCTGTAAGTACTGGGAGATGAAGAAGCTTGCACGGGATAGGGTAGCATGGAGAGCTGCATCAGACCAGTCACAGGACTGAATACCACAAAAACAACAACAACGTATGATAGACGTAGAAATAGAAGTGTTAAGTGATGGTTACAGTGAGCTTATGATAGGTTCCTGCGATCTGCAAGCAAGAAGCAAATCTTTTAAGCTGTGCTGTTGAACCTGGCTCATATACCTGCTCACAGAGTATACTCTCTCTCTACTTTTGGTAAATGCAACAATGTATTGAAAGATTGTTACATTTTCTGTGTTGTTAGCTGCTCAGAAAACCAAACCTATTCAGTTTAACGTGTCCAATAGTAATAAACCATCATTTACAACGAGAATTGCTCTTCTGATGTACATGGAGTCCCAGTCATTGTGGCACCCGAAATAACTTTTTGTCCAGATACAAAATAAAAAATGTACCAAACGAAGGTTCTTTAGCTACCAGGGGGACATCAACCACCCTAACTGCCTTTATTTTAACTTTGTTTCTTGCGACTATACGAACAGCAGTGCGACTTTTTTTAATAACACACAATGTTTTTATTGGGGAATTCACTTCCTCTGCTCAGAACCTCTCCGAAAAAGTATCACAGAAATAAGTTTCTGTTGACACTTACATTGAGGTGGCGAAAGTCGTGGGATTCCTCCTAATATCGTGTCGGACCTCATTTTGCCCGTCATAGAGCAGCAACTCGACGTGGGATGGAATCAACAAGTCGCTGGAAGTCCCCTGCAGAAATATTGAGCCATGCTGTCTCTATAGCCGTCCATAATTGCGAAGTGTTACCGGTGCAGGATGTTGCGCACGAACTGACCTCTCGATTATATCCCATAAATGTTCGATGGAATTCATTTAGGGCGATCTGGGTCGCAAAATCATTCTCTCGAAATGTCGAGAATGTTCTTCAAACCAATCGCGAACAATTGTGGCTCGGTGACGTGACATCGTTGCTGGGAGCATGAAGTCCATGAATGGCTCCAGATGGTAGCCAAGTAGTCGAACATAACCACTTCCAGTCAATTATCGGTTCAGCTGAATCAGAGAAACCAGTCCATTCCATGTAAACACAACCCACGCCGTTATCGAGCCACCACCACCTTGCACACTGTCTTGTTGACAGTTTGGGTCCATTGTTTCTTGGGGTCTGCGCCACACTCAAACCCTACCATCAGCTGTTACTAACTGCAATCGGACTCAGCTGACCAGGCCACGGTTTTTCAGTCGTCTAGGGCCCAACCAATATGGTCACGAGCCCACGAGATGCGATGCAGGTGATGTGCTGTTAGTAAAAGCACTCAAATCGGTCGTTTTCTGTCACAGTCCGTTAACACAGATTGTGCCGTATTGATCTAACAGATAACGGACGGCACGTACCACATTGATTTCTGCAGTTTTTTCGTGCAGTGTTGCTTGTCTGTTAGTACTGCCAACTCAACGCAAACGCCCCTGCTCTCGATCGTTAAGCGAAGGCCGTCGACCTCCGGATTGTCTGTGGTGACTCAGCTGATCAGGCCATGGTTTTTCAGTCGTCTAGGGCCCAACAAATATGGTCACGAGCCCACGAGATGCGATGCAGGTGATGTGCTGTTAGTAAAGGCACTCACATTGGTCGTTTGTTTCCATAGTCCATTAACACATATTTCGCCGTACTGACCTATCAGATAACGGACGGCACGTACCAAACTGATTTCTGCGGTTGTTTCGTGCAGTGTTGCTTGTCTGTTAGTACTGCCAACTCAATGCAAACGCCTCTGCTCTCGATCGTTAAGCGAAGGCCGTCGACCTATGGATTGTCCCTGGTGAGAGGTAACGTCTGAAATTTTTATTCTCGTGTAGGGCCCAACCAATATGGTCACGAGCCCACGAAATGCCATGCAGGTGATGTGCTGTTAGTAAAGGCACTCACATTGGTCGTTTGTTGTCATAGTCCATTAACACATATTTCGCCGTACTGACCTAACAGATAACGGACGGCACGTACCACACTGTTTTCTGCGGTTGTTTCTCGCAGTGTTGCTTGTCTGTTAGTACTGCCAACTCAACGCAAACGCCGCTGCTCTCGATCGTTAAGCGAAGGTCGTCGACCTCTGGATTGTCCCTGGTGAGAGGTAACGTCTGAAATTTGAATTCTCGGCACACTCTTGACACTGTGAATCTCGGAACATTGAATTCTCCAACGATTCCCGAAATGGAATGTGCCATGCGTCTAGCTCCAGCTATCATTCCACGTTCGAAAATGGTTCAAATGGCTCTGAGCACAATGGGACTTAACATCTGAGGTCATCAGTCCCCTAGAACTTAGAGCTACTTAAACCTAAGTAACCGAAGGACATCACACATATCCATGGCCGAGGCAGGATTCAAACCTGCGACCGTAGCATCAGCGCAGTTCCGGACTGAAGCGCCTAGAACCGCTCGGCCACAGTGGCCGGCCCAAGTTCTAAGTCTGTTAATTCCCGTCGTGCGGTCATAATCACATCGAAAATCTTTTCATATGAATCACTTGAGTACGAATGAGAGCTTCGACAACGCACTGTCCTTTTATATCTTGTGTAGTCGATAATACCGTTATTTGTATATGTGCATATCGCTATACCATGACTTTTCTCACCTCAGTATCTATGCAAATACGTGAGGTGGTATACAAAGGGAAGCAAAAGATTCTCACAAAGCATCCTGCTTTAAATTCTAAGAGTTATTTCGACAAAATAACTTCTGCAAACAGATTCCATTCGACAGCGGCTACTTGAACTTGATAGAGATGTGGATAAACATTGAATGGATGCTCCTGATCATTGACCGCCTCGTCCAAAACGACTGACCTAATCTACAAGTGCCTATTCCATACATAATGCTATTAAGACCTTCTCAAAACAATAAAGTGGTCATCTCACCATAATCACAAACAACAATATTGTAGTAACACTCACTGCATGAAGAAACAAATTCACATCATGCAACACTCATTACTAATGGACATTGATCACTATTAGGAATACGTAGCTGCAGAATTCTTACTGTGAAACGCTACAGGGTGATCCGAATGACACACACAACAAAATTAATCAGGTGTATGTACAGGGTGATTCCGTGATGACGTTACAAACTATCGGGATTGTTGGAGAAAGGTATATGTATCATTATGAGATAAGGGACCGAGGGACCGAGTTGAAAGTTACAAGCAAAAATCGTTATTATACCTCTGACAGTGGAATACTGTACATGGGGAGGTACTCTTGTCGATAAGATTGTAAGTAGGCAACTTACAGACATGGTAGTATAGACCAAAACGAGAAAAAAAATGTTCAGTAAATATGAGCTCTAAAATGCACACCTTATGATCACTTCTTCGTCTTCTACATCTACATCTACATACATACATACATACATACATTCATCGCATGGTGGAGGGTACCACATACCACTGGAGGGTACCATGTACCGCTAGCAGTCGTTCCCTTTCTTGTTCGACTCGCAGATACAGCGAGGGAAGAACGACTGTCTGTAAGAGTCCGCACGAGCCCTAATTTCTTTCATATTATGTTCTTGTTCCTTACACAACAGAACTAATCTGCAGTCGGCCCCAAATGTGTGTTCTCTGAATCTTCGCAATAGCGCCTCCCGACAAGAGCACTTCGTCTTCCTTCCAACGATTCTCATTTCAGTTCATGAAACACCTCCGTAATACAAATCTAGCAGCACGCCTTTGAACTGCTTCGTTCCTTTAAGTCGGCCTTGGGGGTATCCCAAACACTTGAGAAGTACTCAAGAATGGCTGGCACTAGCATTATATACTCCGTCTCATTTATAGATGAGTTAGATTTTCCCAAAATTTTCTCAATAAAACGAAGTCGAGTATTCGCCTTCCCCTCTACCAACTTGACGAGTTGATTCCACTTCCTATCGCTTTGCAACGTTACGCCTAGACATTTACTCGATGTCAGTCTGTCACGCTGCACGCTACTAATACTGTATTCGAACGTTAGAGAATTGTTTTCCCTGATCAACCTCATTAACTTGCATTTTTTTATGTCTAAAGCAGGCTCTTTCATCACACGTACTAGAAATTCTGTGTCAGTCATCTTGTAGCCTCCTATAGCCGTTCAACGACGAAACCTTCCCGTTCACCTCAGCGTCATCAGCAAACAGCCGTAAATTGCTGTTCACCCTGTCTGTTAGATCATATATGTATACAGAGAATAATAACGGTCCTATTACACTTCACTGGGGCACTTCTGGTGATGTCTTTGTCTCTGGTGAACGCTCGTCGTCGAGGAAAAGGTACTGCACTCTTCGAGCCACTCGCATGCCTGGGACCAGAATCCGTATGCTCGGATCTTCGTCAAAATTCTGCAGAGGGAAACCATATCAAACGCTTTCCGGGGAACTAGAATTACGGAATCTGCCTGTTGTCGCCCATCTAAGGTTTGCAGCATGTAGTATGAAAAAGGGCAAGCTGAGATTCACATGAGCGATGCTTTTTAAATAGGTCCTCATTTGTGGATATAAGCTTTTATGTGTCATGGAAGTTTATTATATGCGAACTCAGAATGTGTTCAAGAATTCCGCAGCAAATTGGTGTACGAGTACGCAGCATCCCCGTGTCCTTCACATAATTCACTCTACAGTCAGTGCTGTTCACACCTGTTACGAATCCTACCTGCCTGGTAATAACATGATATATAAACAACGTTAATGCATTCTTATGGCCGTTCTACCTGTCACAAGGAATTATAAATGTAATCATTTACATGGCGGCCAGTTGTGTGTATGTGTACAAAGTTACGCTACTGGCCATTAAAATTGCTACACCAAGAACAAATGCAGATGATAAACGGGTATTCATTCGACAAATATATTATACTAGAACTGACATGAGATTACATTTTCACGCAATTTGGGTGCTTAGATCCCGAGAAATCAGTACCCAGAACAACCACCTCTGGCCGTAATAACGGCCTTGATACGCCTGGGCATTGAGTCAAACAGAGCTTGGATGGCGTGTACAAGTACAGCTGCCCATGCAGCTTCAACACGATACCACAGTTCATCAAGACTAGTGATTGGCGTATTGTGACGAGCCAGCTGCTCGGCCACCATTGACCAGACGTTTTCAGTTGGTGAGAGATCTGGAGAATGTGCTGGCCAGGGCAGCAGTCGAACATTGTCTGTATCCAGAAAGGCCCGTTCAGGACATGCAACATGCGGTCGTGCATTATCCTGCTGAAATGTAGGGTTTCGCAGGGATCGAATGAAGGGTAGAGCCACGGGTCGTAACACATCTGAAATGTAACATCCACTGTTCAAAGTGTCGTCACTGCGAACAAGAGGTGACCGAGACGTGTAACCAATGGCACCCCATACCATCACGCCGGGTGATACGCCAGTATGGCAATGACGAATACACGTTTCCAATGTGCGTTCACCGCGATGTCGCCAAACACGGATGCGACCATCATGATGCTGTAAAAGGAGCCTGGATTCATCCGAAAAAATGACGTTTTGCCGTTCGTGCACCCAGGTTCGTCGTTGAGTACACCATCGCTGGCGCTCCTGTCTGTGAAGCAGCGTCAAGGGTAACCGCAGCCATGGTCTCCGAGCTGATAGTCCATGCTGCTGCAAACGTCGTCGAACTGTTCGTGCAGATGGTTGTTGTCTTGCAAACGTCCTCATCTGTTGACTCAGGGATCGAGACGTTGCTGCACGATCCGTTACAGCCATGTGGATATCATGCCTTTCATCTCGACTGCTAGTGATACGAGGGATCCAGTACGGCGTTCCGTATTACCCTCCTGAACCCACCGATTCCATATTCCGCTAACAGTCATTGGATCTCAACCAACGCGAGCAGCAATGTCGTGATACGATAAACCTCAATCGCGATAGGCTACAATCCGATCTTTATCAAAGTCGGAGACGTGATGGTACGCATTTCTCCTCCTTACACGAGGCATTACAGCAACGTTTCACCAGGCAACGCCCATCAACTGCTCTTTGTGTATGAGAAATCGGTTTGAAACGTTCCTCATGTCAGCACGTTGTAGGTGTCGCCACCGGCGCCAACCTTGTGTGAATGCTCTGAAAAGCTAATCATTTGCATATCAGAGCATCTTCTTCCTGTCGGTTAAATTTCGCGTCTGTAGCACGTCATCTTCGTGGTGTAGTAATTTTAATGGCCAGTAGTGTACATTAACATCCGACCATGTCCTCTGGGCGCTTCACTTTCTTCTTCAGGCAGCGATATACTACAGTTATGTGCTATTCTAAGAAGCGCTGAGTTTTGATGGTAGTCTGTCCTGCGATGTGAGGCAGCATTTGTTATTGCAAATAATGTTCAAGGAACCGGGGGTACAATAATCAAATTTGCCTTATCTGACATTTTTAGATGTTTTTCAGTAATAGTTGATCTTACCAAGCGGCATTGTACTGGAAGAAAATACAACACATTCTACACTAGAAAAATTTAATTCATGTTTTTAGATGTCTTTATATTCGCTGTACTTTGTGAAATATCCGACGCAGCCTTATGTTTGAACAGGGGCTATTAGGCGATTACTGGTTGCCATACTGAAGAATGCTGCGACATTTGTTGATCGGAATTATGGTGCCAAGGCTCTCTGAAAAGTTAAAAGACTGTATCACTTTCCTTTTCATAATAAAATTCTAACTAATACAAAGAGTTAAACGCTGTCGAGCTCGCTAGCACTTCGATGGGTGACCATCCAGTCTGCCGCGCGCTGTTGGCAAGCAGGGGGGTGCAGTCAGCCCTTGTGAGGCAAACTGCGGAGCTACTTGATTGAGAAGTAGCGGCTCCGGTCTCTTAAACTGACATACTGCAGGTAGAGCGGTGTGCTGACCACATGCCCCTGCATATCCGCATCCAGTGACGCTGTGGGCTGAGGATGACACGGCGGCCGGTCGGTACCTTTGGGCCTTCCAAGGCCTGTTCGGATGGAGTTTAGTTTTAATTTAGTTTTAGCATAACAAACCGTTCTAGTTACGACGCGTTTTGGAGGGATCTTTAACGTAGTGCATCACTTGAACTGCATAGTTTGTTATGCGCAAGTATAACTACAAAAGCACCAAATACGGCATGTCAGCGTCGT
This sequence comes from Schistocerca cancellata, assembly GCF_023864275.1. Classification (NCBI taxonomy): domain Eukaryota; kingdom Metazoa; phylum Arthropoda; class Insecta; order Orthoptera; family Acrididae; genus Schistocerca; species Schistocerca cancellata. The sequence goes on along the minus strand of NC_064629.1, from coordinate 213,597,609 downwards.
TAATACTTAGATCAACATGACCACTGCTCGGTTTGTTTCTTTTAACCAATCACAGAAAAGGTTTTGTGACGTCACAAAACATCACTGTTTCATAACGGGAACTCATAAATGCCGCAGACTTTTCCTTATTCTAGCGGAATTTGCGTGTAGACCTTTAAGTTTAGTACTTAAGGAAAGGAATAGTCGTTAAATTTAGCTGTTCCATCAGTTTAAAACTCTGCAAATGGCTTTTCTGTTCCTGGATGCACAGTGTCGAGTCCACCATATTTAAATACATTGTAACCATCATTTTCAAGCAGATCCATATGGGCATTGACGTGTATAAACAGATTTTTCGTATACCCTCGACTGTAGAAAACGTCCTTGGATTCATCATTTTCTGCGAGTACTCCAACGTCTGCCCATTTTCCATTGATTAAAGCAATTTTTAAGCCTGGTTTGCACATCTACAGTGGTTTGTTATTTTTCCGACAGCAGTTTATATTCTTCCTTCATGGCAATTGTTTTCACCAAATACTTGAGTTTGAGTTTTTTGACTTCAGCATCTTCCATTTGCAGTTTTCCTTTGTGTGTGCATAACACACTAACTGTGCTTAAATGAGCAATTTCTGTAAAAGGGAATTGTTTAAGTCTTTTCTATAAATGACTTCTTTATCTTAAGACCTAAAGACAAACGTTATTTGTGCGAACCAATCCTGATTTGACATTATCTATATTTAACAAATTTTCTTCTTATTGGAATATGCGTTAACAATTTTCATATAGCCTACTGGTAAATAATTAAAACTGTAGAGAGACAAAACATAATTCATGATCTCTTCATGCTCTTGATGTTTGGAATATTTACTTGTCCACTTGTCAATTTTCATGTATTCTTATTGCCATAGTAGACAAATTGCAGAACGCTGTTAAATACATCACAGTAATTGTTCTGTAAGCTACCTGATAGTTTACACCACATATAAGCGACTGACACAGAACAGAGTAGAGTACATCGTAAATACTGTTTGTTGGCGTTTAATTCACTTATACAGTCTTTCACAGTTTCAAGCACACCATCCATTCTGTAGTTATAGATTACAGTTTCCAGTCTCTTAATACCATTTTCTTATGCGAAGGAAGATGTAAAAGTTTCTTATAGATGCATATCAGGGCACATTATAAAATCGGTAAGATGGTCACCGATGTCTTTGTTCAGTCCTTGGCTTGTGATTTGACGTTCAAATTTATTATGAATATTTTTTCTGCAATTGAAGCTTATTCACGTTAAATTGTCAATTCCAACTATTCTATCGTTATTCACCGTGAAATTGCCATTTCCTAAGTAATATTCTTCAATGCAGAAGTCTTGTTCTGATGTTAGGCAATTAAACATCTTTCTTTTGTTAAATATTCCAGCAAAATCTTACGTTATATCCAGGATGATAAGATAGTAGTCATCTACACTGAGTTTCTACAGTATGCCAGGCAGATAATTCATTAGTACTTACTCCTTTTAACTTTTATGCGATCAGACACAACGAACCTCTCGCTGCTGCAAGTTTACATCCCCATCATCTATGATCCAACGCTGCCATCTGCCGTGGATTCGCATCTGTCGCTGACTGTTGCAGGTCTTCAGAGAGGCCATCCTCCACCTCTTTCTTGGTCTTCCTGAAAGTGTCCTACTTGTGGGACAGAAATCTAGGAGCTTCCATGGCCCCTTGTCGTCTTCCATCTTCTGATGGTCCCTTCGATATTGGCAACTCCGTACACTTCATCTATCTCATTTTTGTGTCTGTTCCTCCACTCGCCCATATTTGAATTCCACTGCATTTTTCTGTCTGATATGGGGATTTTATGCACGTCCATTGGTACAACTGTATTATCTTCAGCCAATTCCATTTTATCTGGTATAGGCACAGAATTTTTATACATCCTCGAAATTGTTTTCAGTGTATCCTTGACAATTTTTTCAAATATTCTTCTTGCTGTCGCATTGTCGTTTCCATGTAGGACAAACGATAGTTTCATCTTGAAGCCGTGTCTTGCAAACATGAACTTGGAGAATTTACCATGCATGTAGATAAATGTTAAATGCACCATACATTTCCTTGTTTAACTTTACAGACTGTCCCTTCTCTAATTTATTGTTCTTGGCAGTCCACTAATACATGGCTGCCCTCCTCTCTCCCCCCCCCCCCCAACACCACCAGCAGCAACCTGATATATGTGCTGCCTACATCTCTGTAGGCCAACACCAACAAATCTCGTCTTGTCTGAGACCTTGCTGACTAAGCATACACACACATCCATCATCCAAGCTACTTACTATCATGCCATCTGCACACATGCTAACTGCAGTCCCATACCATCCCCTCCACCTTCCTCCTCATCGTATGGAAATTTTGTATGAACATCGGTAGGATCTTATTTTACAGATCCATTCTGATTTGAGCAGTCTACTATGACAGTGAGACCTCACTTCTTAAATTTACATGGACTAATTATGCATACAGATTCTTCTTCTTTCAGTCCTTCATAGTAAGAAGAATGAACCCATGTGAACAGATTAAACAGCAAGCTGTAAATGTTATTAGTCCAAACCTGTTGTAAATTATCAGATGGCCAGAACTCTTGCCTACTGTAAACTTTGGAGGCAGTTAGTTTGAAACAGTCAAGTTCGCTTGAATAAAATACAATTTTCGTCTTCCTGCTAGATTGCAGTACACATATGATGTATCGAGGCATTTCTAATTGAACTGCTGTTTTAATAGTCCATGTTTGTTGCGAGGATTTCAGTATTATAGACTTCTGAAACAGTTCCTACGAGCAGAGACATAAATGATATTGAACTCCTGCATCCAATGCCTCTAACAGCTGTTCCTCGTCGAAAACCGAAATATGAGACATCGTCTATAGAAGTTTATCAGTCACAACCTTATTCTCTTCAGTCTTAGCCATTCTTTGAGTATAAGTACTGCTGTGTGTTGTGGTTTGTACCTGAATGAGTTCTTATTTCACACTTTCGAGATACTGTTTCAAGTCTTTGGAATATTCCATTAGCAGCTTGAGTCATATACACTCACTAAAGGATTTTCTTCATTTTATCGATATTGTGTCTTTACATGAACCATACTGCATTTTATAAGCTATTCAAGTACGATTTAGATGCAGAAACATACCTTTAAAGGATTGGTGTGATCCCTATGTTGGTCTTAAAACCGAGTCTACATTCTTCATTTCATATCTTATTTCCTGAAATAGAAACGCAAAGGTGTTATGTGGCAGAGTGTTGTTGTGGATTTTCACAAATTTTTCTTCCAAATGTAGGAACTCGTTGCTTGGAAGCGTGAGAACATCTCGGTGCTGAATGAGAAGTTTTATCTCATCGCTGTTATTAAAACTTGTCAAAGCAAATGGCTTGTGGAAGAAATTACTTGTCATATAAAAGAGTCATCAATGTTCACTGGGACAATTACATCGAATAATGTCATTGCATGGTTTTAGGCCTAGTGATTTAAGGATGATATAGTTTTTCCTAGTTTGGACTCTGTGTTTTAGCTGAAAAGTGGTACACTGATGGCTGCATATATTTTTTGTATACTGTATCCCCATGATGCTATAAGTGTAAACACATAACGATTTCTTCATCATGAATGTAAATGAGATATCCATCATGGTCTACAATAGTCAACTTGAGGTTGTCTACCGTCAACGGAAGGTGTATGATGATGATGGGTATCTCAACAATTTTTATTTTGGATCAACTATAGTGGTCAGTCTGTACATTGTGTGAATTAATTTGTCACAGAGATATGCGTTCTCTGAAATACTGAACTCTACACAAATTTTGTTACTCAGCAATATCTATGCTGGTTGAGCGGACTCATAAAATGTATCTAGGTTTGTTTTTAAACATGTTTCTTTGAGAAACCTAATAGGGATACAACAGAATCTTCCTGTCTCTTTTGTTGTTCTTATTTCAGTTTAACGTTTATTGATGTTTTAACATCCCTTGAACACTTACACAAACAGCTTTAAATACGTGTTTAAATCATCAGACTCATATGTATTGTAGGGTATTCACACAAAATTACCAACTCCTAGATGAAGTTTGGAGTTTGATGAGGTGATATTCGCAATGCTGTTACGTGTTTGCAAACAAATCACTGCAGTATTCCAATTCTACTTAGCTCTAAACAATTTGTGGATAGTAATTTGCACAAAGAACTGAAGACCATTCTTTTAAAGTCAGAATGTGTGATATTAGACATAAAGCTAAAATAGTAAATGGGGGTATACTTATTGTTTTCTTATATATCATTTTTTTGCAGCCCCCAGGAGGAATATGAAACATAAACGTCCGCATAGTTACGCAATTCTTCAGGTGAGTGTAGATCATCAAACGGATCAAAGTAGGACGTGCTATTTGTTTTTAATATATGCCACCAGTGAGTTTTAGGTCCTCCTGCAACGTCTAACTTTACAACTTCACATTCTTTCAGTTTCCTCGTGGTGTTAGGCAATGTATTTCACATAAACATTCAAGTCAATTTTGGAATGCGGAACCTTTTGGTGAGTTTAAGAAGCTCGATATATGTAAGACGCCTGTTGTGTGTGTGTGTTTTTTTCTTTTTTTTCACTAATGAACAATCACACTTGGTATGTTTCTAAATGTAGTCCTTTTCCAGTAGTCACAAATTACAACATTATGTTGCGTCTTTTCGCTCCATGCAGCTGTTATTGAGCGCTTCTGGCATTTTTCGCTGTTCATAAAACGGTTGCTGCATCTCAAGATAATGATCCAATAGCTGAAAATCCTTCCAGTGCAGAAATTTGAATGGAAGAAATCCATCCAGCTATGTCTGCGATGTCAGTAGAACAATTCGCGTTTTAATCACTCTTTTTATTATTCTTTTCTACTTCAGGGCACGTTTAGCTGTTGACAGTTATGACTGATTTCATGTTTTTAAAACCTCTAGGGTTTTCTTTAGTGGATGACGGCTAGTGTTCACAGCATTCAAAAATGTATCCTGGCATCTCATGCAAGTTTGGCACGCATTGTTTTGTTAATTGTAGTTGCAGAAATACGTTGTTGTATAAAGTGTCTCTTTCTACACATATTACCTCAGCTTTATCAGTCCTGATCCACAATATTTACATTTGGGGATATTTAATTCTATAGGTGGCTTGTCAAAAACACTGCAAGTACCATGCATGATGCATATCCTACAGTGCATTCTATGCTAGTGTATGATTTGAGGCTTTGTGGACTTCCACCTAATCCTTATGTGTTGCAGGGACACCAATATATTAAACGAACACATTGTTTCCTTGACATCTCATAACACACTCTATGAGAAAGATGTCTGCTTCATTGCTTCTCTGTAATTCCTCAGTGTATAAACTTCCTGCTACTTCATTACCTCTACTATCCTTTAGAGTTTATGTTCTCAGATTTGTCTGCTGCGCCTTGGATACATTAAATATCTCTCTTGAGCAGTTTGGTAGATGTTATTTATCAAATGTGGTCCTACATTCTGAGATGTGTATCAAATCAACTATATTAAATTTCTGTTAGTGTGGATCCAGCACTTTAAAATGACTTTTACAATTTAGAAGCGCATTTCATGAACATCAATTACTTTCATGTTTATAGTTTGATGCACAGTTAGGCTATACTGCTCAGTTATGTTCTGAAAGAATATCTGTTCATCTATATGATCTGCAGAGATTAAAATGCTTCTATGTTTGAGTTTTTTATTGTTCTTTTCAAATAATACTTGATTTCACCTCGCTGAATGTTGAATAGTGGTATATACGGTACTGCTCCAGTACCACCTCGCAGTCTCTGTTATAAAATTCACCATTATTTTCAGCTTGAAGGTTTGGACAGTAATTCCTTCCCATCTGCAGCAGCTGGTCTAGTCCGGTGAAGCTACCTTCCCAGTATTTACACTTCATACTCAGACAAATCTGGAATATTTATCATTGACCATTGAAATATATTTGAAACATTTAATCTAACTTGAATATTGCTTCATATCCATGTGATAGTTCTGCCATAAGTCATTCAAGCCTCATATTATAACAGACGTAGACGTTCTTTCAGTGCATATCTTTGGCTGAATTAGTGACATGCATACAAATTAGTTCATAGTGTAATATATAGTGGCATAGGTACCCCTTTTTTAATACAGGCTATCTGCTAGTTTGTTGCACGGTCGATCATCCAGTCGGTTAACATGTTAAGCTCTTCTGTGATGTTCCATAGCTTTCCAATGCTGATTTTGTGATGTTTTCAACACAGTTAACATTTTTGTATAGAGATATAAGAATATTCATTAATTCGGCTGTGAGCGTTACGCACATTAGCTTGCAAGAATGTGTATTCAACCTTATTAGTCCATGGTGGGCTATGTTCTGACAAAATTACATATCAAACATTATCTTTTAAAAAACTCAAAATTTCATCTCTATCATTCATCATTCAGTTGTCATCCTTCATCAATAACCAAACACTTGTACAGCATATGACTCCAGCAACCTTCATTCATAGGTCTAAAGTTGTTGGGTGGTATGTCTTATAGATTTATATTGTCCCGTTTGAAAGTGATAATATGGTTTGTGCTATTCCTTACCAGCTGTTTTCGAATCCTCGAGCACGTTTCACTCAAATGAAAATCATCCACCCCCATGTGATGACCAAAACAGAAATATTTTTGTATCTGTTACTAGTTTTTGACACCAACATCATCAAAACTAAACACAGTATTCAGCTTTACCCTAACTGGTGATGGAACAGAATAACTTTCACAGAATTTTTTGTACGTCACACTATCAGTGTCTGACAATACCTGTTGGAAAAGCTGGTACTTAGGCTGAAATAACGTTTTTAAAAGTACCTGCACATATTTACACGAATTCCACGAGGTTGTGTACCAACAACATGACAATGTTGATCTTTCCAGAATCTGATGGACATAGGTTAGTAATAGTATATTGTTGGGCAGAACTGAACCATTGTTCTTTTCTCTGCAGTACTGTAGGAACAGCGAGGTACTATGGAGTCCGAGTGATAATGGTATTTCGTTGACACTTTCATGAAGATGACTAAGCAGTTACGTTAGCAGGTAAGATATTTCATAGGGAGAACAGAAAGAAATAAGTGACTTACACTCATTTTACTTACAGCGCATAGATACATGGTAAACTTTTGCATATAGCTGGATACTTGAACATGCTTAAATACGATTGTTCCTACATCCGGCTTGGTGGAATCATACATATTATTATTCACCAATGCAGAGCATACGTTAGAATATTACGAAATGGTCCCTTTTAACAGTTGCACATTCTGACGTGCTAGCTCCACCAAATTCTTACCTAGATTTTCGTAAAAGCTATCTACGACTAACAGCTGGTGTGATTCTCAACAGCATGCTGGATTGCATATTCAATGTAATTATTTCTTGAAAATGTTAGAGACATATGCACAGAAAATCGTATTCGCCAGCTCACTGAAATATAAACAGAAAATCATATTCTCTTTAGTTCAATGAAATTAATTATACATGAAACACACCGAATTTAAAAATAGTATTCTACTACTTACAATACTTAATCGATGGCGCCTGGCTCTTGGCTTGGACACATACCCCTACGCCTCCTTCCTCGTCCATTGAAACGCCTAAAAAAGCAAAGAATATGTCTCAGAATACTAAATGCACCATGTTATGGAAAATAAATGTATATGCGTTTCCCGTAGTACACTACGTGAACAAAAAAATATTTTCTTTAGCAGCTACATGTTATGAAAAAAAGTACACTTTCATGTTGTGCTGACTCGATTATTATTTTTGGGGGCTGTTGCTGCAATAGTCTCTCAGCCTCCAGCTGCCGATCTAGATCGGCCGACATCTCAGGAATGAAGGCTACAATGACAAGAAAAAAAGGACTATAATACCAGCTACTGAATAAAAATTCGTCAGACACTACAATAGTGAATCTTTCAAATGCTCGGTTGTAAGGGGGTATGTCTCTACCGACAACGACCTGAACAGCTGCTGTGAGGGATACTATAATTATGGGGCACACAGGTACATTGAACGATTAGAACAATAACTCATATTGCAGGCTGTCCTGGCAAAGGCGTTTGCTGCTGCTATCGCTGCTGATGCTGTCGCCGAAAACTGTGTGCTTCATTTTCTTTTTCCCTGAAAAAAAAAAAAATTGGCACACGAACACACCATCAACCACACAGTCAAACTGACGATGGCAAAATGAGAGCGACTGCATCATGGTGATGGTTTATATAACGTCTACCCCCTACACCCACCGTTTCACCCAGGGAGCCAATAGGAGTGCAGCATTCCTCCCCATCTGCTGACGAGTGCCGGTCTGAGCTTGCAAGACAAGTTGGTGCTGGTCTGCCAACCACAGATTTCGCGCGCTTTTGTGTGTTGGTTCTGACAACACTCTAGACATACGTACTTGTTCCACTGATCCGTTCTTTGTGTTGGACACACTCCTCGGTCCGGCTGGAGATCCCGCATCTGTTCGCCGGTTCACTCTGTGGCGAGCTGCGGCCGCTGACAGATGCGCTGCTTCGCCGGTCCGCGCTTATGCCTGTGCCTCTTGTTGTCAACTACTGTAATAGTGTACTAAACAATATTTTTAGGTCATGTAGGACCGTCTTTAGAGTTTCGACACGGTGTTTTTGCACTCATTTATTTTAGTTTCAGTTTATAAACAATATTCCTAAGCAATGTATTTTCGAATGTATTTTCGTTCATTTACTTTCGCGCGATGTATTTCCGTTCCACGTGCACCTAGGAAACAGTGAAGTATTTAGTGTGTGAGTGAATTTGAAACAAATTGTTTAAAGCAACATCTGCATATGTATTGAGGCACTGAAACATTTACCTACTTTATTTATGGCACAAATATTCCAAAGCAGTGTCAATCTGTAGTTTTTGTTAATGTTTCCTACTGTTCTACTGTACATTCAATTTGTGAAATCCATCCTGTCAGATTGCTTAACGATTTATCTACGACACATCTTGAGGCAAACTGTCGTACAGTGATCTTATTGAAAGCGTATTTAGAGACACATTCAATTGGATTTAATAACTCCTGAAGCAACTCCTGTTGAAAGACAAGGAAGGTTGCGGTGTTTCCCACAAAAGCGCTCGAAGTGTTTCAGGGAGGAAGGCTGGATGAAGACTGAAAGGTTTCACAAGTACACCAGAACCCGCCGCGATCTTTTTAATCTCTGTTCAAATGTGCTGGTATTCCTCAGAATAAAAAGTGTAATTACATCGAATATTGTTCAAATATTCTTGTGTTATGTGCAAAGACGTCTCTCTCTCTCTCTCTTATTATTATTTTTTTTCCAGCATTACATTTGGTTTCTGTGACATCTTCAGTTTATAAAATCTGCAAAATATTCCATACAATACCAAAATTGTTTAAGCAATATACAGTATCCTAAAAAATTGTTTAAATATTCCAACTATGTCCCTCACAATGTTTTGTGTGCAAGTGTATTTCAAGTAGCTTTGTGAAATATATTCAGCTTGTGAAGCAAATTGTTTAATTAGTATTTCCTGTGACACAGCTTCTGAAGAAACATTTCCACAGTTTGTGATAACTTCAAGATATGTATGTGACAATATTCTGCACAGTGCTTAAACACTAGATTTAATAACTCCCGAATCAGTTAGTGTTCAATGACAATGGGTATCTATGTACCGCAAAGAAAATTTGCCACGGAGGAGGAAGGTTGGGGTATTTCCCACACATTAGGAAGTGCTTAGCGCGATCCTCCAGGTGGCACATGTCGGGTCCTGGCCGGTGTGGAGCGGCCCAGCAACTGACACATGGTGTGGCTTGGTGGATGGCGAGATGCCTTCGCTACATATATTTAGCACGATCTGTGAGCATGTAGTAATGTGCTTCCTTTTGCTATTGGAATAAAAAAAAAGGTGCCACACTCGTTTAACACTGTCTGATTTGTTCAAACACCTGCATCAATTTCGAGGTGTATTGTGATTTCAATAATAAATAAATGACATTCTTAAACAAACTGTTTAAACAATGCCTTCTGCATGCTATATTAGCCCATCATCGTGAGGTCCTCCCAATCCAGTAGCCCGACACAGACTCAACGAGTTTACTGCAGTTTTTGCCCCTAGGCCACCATCTTCTATTATGTCATAGGGAGAGGGAGAGTGGGTGAATGAAGGGAGCTGGGAGTTCCTTGAGAGGGGACCATGTGCCAGCTAGGAAATCCCATGACATCACCAGATGGGGGTAATTAACTGATCAATTAACTAATTTGCATAATTAATTTGATATTACTTTGCTATCAAAATTACCCCAGAACTCTCTTTGTCCCACTACTCCCATCTATGACCAAGCTGTGATGCTGAAGAATTTTCTCACACTACTAAACATTGTCTCCAGATTTAAATCTTATAAGAGTAGGCCTGGGATACGTTGAGGAGACGAACGTGCAGCCCGTTGGCTCAGTGGTTATGTTCCAGGCTACACATTCAAACGTTAGGGATTCGAAGTGTGGTCAGTCCTGGGATTTTTATCTGACACTTATCATTTATTTCAGCCAACGGCCTTTCTACATTGGTAACCCCAGTTCCCATCAGATCATTGAAATTAAGCGCTGTCGGGTTGGTCTAGAACTTGGATGGGTGACAATTGAGTCTGCCGGGTGCTGTTGCAAGCGGGGTGCACGCAGCCCTTGTGAGGCAAACTGAGGAGCTACTTGATTCAGAAGTAGCGGCTCCGGTGTCGTAAAGAGACATATGGTCCAGAGAGCAGTGTGCTGACCACATGCCCCTCCATATCCGCATTCAGTGATACCTGTGGGCTGAGGATGATACGGCGGCTGGTCGGCACCGTTGGACCTCATTGGCCTAACCGGTCAGAGTTTAGTTTTTTCAGTTTTTTAATCACTTGTTTCCACCCTGACAAGGGTTTTAATGTGAAAAATGCAGACTTGTACCACGGTTTAGTGTGTCTGTTGAATTATACACTACTGGCCATTAAAATTGCTACACCAAGAAGAAATGCAGGTGATAAACGGGTATTCATTGGACAAATATATTATACTAAAACTGCAATTTGGGTTGCATAGATCCTGAGAAATCAGTACCCAGAACAACCACCTCTGGCCGTAATAACGGCCTTGATACGCCTGTCCATCGAGTCAAACAGAGCTTGGATGACGTGTACAGGTACAGCTGCCCACGCAGCTTCAACACGATACCACAGTTCATCAAGAGTAGTGACTGGTGTATTGTGACGAGCCAGTTGCTCGACCACCATTGACCACACGTTTTCAATTGGTGAGAGATCTGGAGAATGTGCTGGCCGGGGCAGCATCCGAACCTTTTCTGTATCCAGAAAGGCCCTTACAGGACTGCAACATGCGGTCGTGCATTATCCTGCTGAAATGTAGGGTTTCGCTGGGATCGAATGAAGGGTAGAGCCACGGGTCGTAACACATCTGAAATGTAACGTACACTGTTCAAAGTGCCGTCAATGCGAACAATGGGTGACCAAGACGTGTAATCAATGGCACCCCATACCATCACGCCGAGTGATACGCCAGTATGGCGATGACGAATACACGCTTTTAATGTGCGTTCACCGTAATGTCGCCAAACACGGATGCGACCATCATAATGCTGTAAACAGAACCTGGATACATCCGAAAAAATGACGTTTTGCCATTCATGCACCCAGATTCATCGTTGATTACACCATTGCAGGCGCTCCTGTCTGTGAAGCAGCGTCAAGGGTAACCGCAGCCATGGTCTCCGAGCTGATAGTCCATGCTGCTGCAAACGTCTTCGAACTGTTCATGCTGATGGTTGTTGTCTTTCAAACATCCCCATCTGTTGACTCAGGGATCGAGACGTTGCTGCACGATCCGTTATAGCCATGCGGATAAGATGCCTGTCATCTCGGCTCCTAGTGATACGAGGTCGTTGGGATCCAGCACGGCGTTCCGTATTACACACCTGAACCCACCGATTCCATCTTGTGCTAATAGTCATTGGATCTCGACCAACGCAAGAGCAATGTCGCTATACGATAAACCGCAATCGCGATAGGCTACAATCCGACCTTTATCAAAGTCGGAAACGTGATGGTACGCATTTCTCCTCCTTACATGCGGCATCACTACAACGTTTCACCAGGCAACGCCGGTCAATTGCTGTTTGTGTATGAGAAATCGGTTGGAAACTTTCCTCGTGTCAGCACGTTGTAGGTGGCGCCACCGGCGCCAGCCTTGTGTGAATGCTCTGAAAAGCTAATCATTTGCATATCACAGCATCTTCTTCCTGTCGGTTAAATTTCGCGTCTATAGCACGTCATCTTCGTGGTGTAGCAATTTTAATGGCCAGTAGTGTAGGTACAAGTACAACCGCCTTGCTACGTCAGTTCGAGTGTGGGAGAAGGCAGTGGAGCACTATAACCATGCCTAGAAAAGCACATTTGTGTTGAAACCGCTCATAAAGATGACGAGAACTTTGCCTTCTAGCTGGCACTGAGGATTCTGGAAGTTGTTTCCCAGGATTGGGAAACACAGCATTTGAGTTCTTGAACTACTTCGCAAAAGCAAGCTACATTGATACCAATTGAGTCTAAATACTGGGATTAACCACAGCGATAATAGCGGTCTTGTTTTGTGGAAGAGAGTTCCCGCTTTTATTAGTTTTTAATATGCAGGCTGCACCATTTATCTCGACCATCCGAAATAACTTTTGTCCAGAAGTAAAATAAAAAAAAAGTGTAAACCAAATGTTTTTTGGCTGCCACTAGTACACTAATCAGCAAGATTGCCTTTTTTCTATTTTTATTCGTTACGAAGATGTGAACAGTAATACGTCATGGCAACCTGTATTTTTATTCGGTAAGCCACTTCTTTCCCTCAAGTTGTTGTTGTTGTGGTCTTCAGTCCTGAGACTGGTTTGATGCAGCTCTCCATGCTACTCTATCCTGTGCAAGCTTCTTCATCTCCCAGTACTTACTGCAACACACATCCTTCTGAATCTGCTTAGTGTATTCATCTCTTGGTCTCCCTCTATGATTTTTACCCTCCACGTTGCCCTCCAATGCTAAATTTGTGATCCCTTGATGCCTCAGAACATGTTCTACTTACTGGTCCCTTCTTTTTGTCAAGTTGTGCCACACACTCCTCTTCTCCCCAATTCTATTCAATACTTCATCATTAGTTATTTGATCTGCCCATCTAATCTTCAGCATTTTCTGTAGCGCCACATTTCTAAAGCTTCTATTCTCTTATTTTCCAAACTATTTATCGTCCATGTTTCACTTCCATACATGGCTACACTCCATACAAATACTTTCAGAAACGACTTCCTGACACTTAAATCTATACCCGATGTTAACAAATTTCTCTTCTTCAGAAACGCTTTCCTTGCCATTGCCATTCCTCTCAAGACCTGATCAAAATCGTATCACAGTCTACCATTCACGCAAACGTGACGTTATTGAAAACGTAATACAAAATTGATTTCGACTCTCCTGTAGTAGTAGGAATTTCATGTACCCAATTTAATGTAACTCGTTCACTTGCTGGAGTTGACGGCAAATGAAATGAAACACAAGGAAAACAGTGCTGCAGTTACAGATCAGCTAACTTACATTCTCCATAGATGAGTAGCATTTATGCCTCCTCTTCATTGGTGTAGATTATACTCGCACAAACCTTCAACTGAAGACGGCTGACTGCATGACCAGTGCCAGTTTTCCTTACATTTCCAATTGCTTACTGACAACTTCAGTAACGCGTCGAATTACATTACGACAGGAGAGTCAAAGACAGTTGCGTGTCATGTTTTAATCCTAGACTACTAAACCCTCGTAAAAGTTATGATTACAGTTCGTACCAATGAGCGGTTCCCGCCAATCTGGTATTGTCAGTACTCTGCGTAAAATAGGACATTTTGTACTTAGTGGGTATGAGACATACATTGGGGACTTATACTTTTTAGTTAACTAGTGCATAAACTATAAATTATGACTTCCTTTGAACAAAATAGGGAGTAGTAAAATTTACGATTATTTATTACAATGTAACACCTCCCCTTTAGTGCTCTAGGGTTAACAACGTCTTGTTTACGGGAATGGTGCACTGTGATACGTTTTCGAGCAGGTCTTGAGGATAGGAAGTGGATTATTCAATAAAAAAACTGTAGGGAGCTATCTAAAAAACAGGTGTGTTTCTTCAAGTTCTCCCGGCGCACTTCAAGTCGAAACAGTTCGCGGGTGAACTGCCATTTGTCAGTGTCCAAAGGGTATAACATGGCGGCAAACTATCACGCTGACATCATCAGGCGCGCTGACGAACTTTTCATCTTTGTTGGACACTGACATCCGGCAGCTCACTCGCGATCTGTTTCGACATAAGAAAGAGGTACTATTCATATCTTCATATAGACTAAAGTTGGTAGAAAGGCTATCACGCTATTTAATGTTCCTCTAGTAGCTAAACAACATTTGCTTGATACATGTTTTATTGCAATTCTGAACAAAAGCTATTTTGGATGGACAAGATAAATGGATTTGGCTTCAGAATTTACATTTTTTGCGCAGTGTTGCTAGTCGAAATCTTGCGCTGAAGCTTTACCTTGTTCTGTAACCCTTCCGACATAGTATTCATGAATATGCTCTCATTTCTCGATTATGCTAAACTTGTGGACAAAGGAGTAATACTGTGGCCGCCAGCAACAATTGTAACGCCACGTAACAGTGGCAACAGAAGCGAAGAAATAATGGATGCTCGGTACAATGGAACACCCGAGCCGCAATGAAACGCTTCCAACAATAAGTGGCGCTAAATTGTGTCACTTCCGTCCACGAGTGGGAATCACGCCAAAGCGTTCCCAGCGCGCGGTGTGCGCTATCGACAATGGCCCGCGCTGTGCGGCGCGATGTGTATCTGGGAGGAAGCTGGCCGCAGGTAAGATCCCAGATTATAAATGTGTAGCGCCGCCACACAATGGCTGCTCGCGCGCGCGCTTCCGCCCTCTTACCATTTACCCGATTCGCTCGGATATTCCCAGGGAAATGGAATAATAGCCATAAAATGAATTGCTCCGCCTTTACAGCTTTACTGGTTTTTACAAAAGCATCCGTCTGCACTTCTTAATCTACGCTTCTCCCCGAGAGACAATGACCCTTGCAGTCGAAAACGGGCGAGAAACAGCGGACTTAGCGTCTGTCAGTAAACACGCACCTATCACAGCTTGGTAGCACAAAGCAATATCTACTCGGAAATACGTGTAACAGATTCCGTCCTTACTGCACGCTCCTTCAGTGTCTTTGTAATGGACAATAAAAATGATTACTACCTGAATCACAAATGTGATGTTTGAGTGACATCGCTACTTTTTTTTTCCTTGCATTGTATGAGGGCTGGATGAAATAATATGAGCTCCTTGGCATAGCCAGTGTGCCCTAGTTATTTTACAACTCTCCCTATGAAAAATAAAACTCGTGAGTTATGTTCACAAAATCATCGTATTTATTCAAAATAGCCTACCTCTGCATCAAAATACAGATGAGAACGTTTTAAAATTGTTTTGGTACACTCACTGTAGTCCTTTTCTGGAGCTACGTTTAGTACTGCAGTACAGTTTTCTTGAATGTCCTCAACTGCGCCATAACGGCGCCCCTTCAGTGCCAGTTTCAATTTGGGGAACAACCAGAAACTGGCTGCCATCAAATCCGATGAATACGGTCGTTAATCTGGGACAGTGATCCATTTGCTGGCCAAAAACTAGTGCACAGTCTTAGCTTTGCGGGCTAGGATGTCGTCATGGAGAAGCAATCAGAAACCTACCTCACGATATTCAGGTCTAAGTTGGAGATTCTCGCCCAAAAACGCTGGAAGACTGAAAAAACTTGATGTTGCCTCACTGCTACACTCCCATCTTCCGACGAGTGTCAGACACATAATGTTATATTCACGGCCAGGATGCCGCTGCAGCTTTGACTTTCTACACAACTGTTTTTGAAACTTTAAGGATCATAACGCTCCAACTCGCCATGAGTGATCATTGCAATTTGGAATTTCACAAAAGCATTCCTAATGAAACTG
The DNA here is from genome assembly GCF_023864275.1 of Schistocerca cancellata. Lineage (NCBI taxonomy): Eukaryota > Metazoa > Arthropoda > Insecta > Orthoptera > Acrididae > Schistocerca > Schistocerca cancellata. Next base: position 213,581,474 of record NC_064629.1, on the reverse strand, counting down.
GGACACATGCTTACACAGACCTGTTTGTTTTCTGTCTTATCTGCAACACAATGACATCTTCTGTGTTTATCTTGTATCATAACATCTCTTAAACGTTTTTGAAGTACGAGGCTTATTCTGAAAGTAAGGTCCTATTAGGCGCGAAATGGAAACCACTTTGAAAATACTATGGAACTTTACACAGATAAGTTGGGCAGTGCCTGTAGTGCGCCTGTCGATCGCTTCACGTCGCTCTTTTCAGTTCTGAGCGAGAAGTGATCATGTAGAAATGCCTAAAACAACAGTGTCTCCCGCCAAGTATGTGGATCTGGTCAGAGATTTCGCCTGAAGCTATGCAGCCCACATAACATAAATGTCATGCGTTTATTTCTTCCAGACAATTTTCAGCCGCATTCTGCAGGGGCAATGAAGACGCCCCTGCAGCGTTTTCGATGGGAAGTGTACCATCACCCACAATACATCCCTTAATTGGCTCCCTCCGTTGTTCATCTCTGCTCACATAAACCGCTGGCTACGAAGACAACATTTTGGCGCAAAGAACGAAGGCAGAAAAGCGTAGAGAATTGGCGGAAAGCACAGGCAGCTGCTTTCTGTGACGAGGGTACTGGGAAGTTTGTACAACACCACGACAAATGTTTAAGTCGGAGCGGTGACTATTTAGAGAGGTAGCTCGAAGATGTAGCTAACTGCTGCGAATAAAAAATTTTTGCTTTTCGCTATTGTTTTCATTTCGCGACCGATCGGACCTCACTTTCCGGACGCCGTGCGGGATAGCCGCGTGGTCTTGCCACGGTTCGCGCGGCTTCCCCTGTTGGAGGTTCGGTCCTCCCTCGGGCACGGGTGTGTGTGTTGTCCTTAGCGTAAGTTAGTCTGAGTTAGATTAAGTAGTGTGTAAGCCTACGGACTGAAGACCTCTGCAATTTGGCCCCATAGAAACTTACCTCTACCACCATCTACTTTCCGGACAGCCTCGTAATCATCTTTACGGTGTTGGCTGTAATGGCTTGCCGGCTGGTGTGGCCGAGCGGTTCTAGGAGTTTCAGTTTGGAATCGCGCGACCGCTACGGTCGCAGGTTTGAATTCTGCCTCTGGCATGGATATGTATGATGTCCTTAGGTTAGTTAGGTTTAAGTAGTTCTAAGTTCTAGGGTTCTGATGACCTCTGATGTTAAGTCCCATAGTGCTCAGAGCCATTTCAACCATTTGTAGTGTCTTATTTTCAATATGTGATTGCAGTTCTAGCAATTAGGCTATTGTCAAAAGCACCGCCCAGAATAATGAAAGGCCATTAGGACGGGACCAAAGGTGCTAAATAGTTTCGCAGAAAGGTGAGTGTAACAAAATATAGACTAGACAATCCTTGCGGCTAAAATAACGGTAAGAGCCGGTACTTATCACTTACAAGGGATCGTAAGAACTTCCCCTCACCGATATGATGCGTATCTACCGGGCACGTCGGGTACGTCTAGGACTTCAAAGTGTGTAAGTCGGAAGACGCAACTTTCAACCGTTTTCGAGAAAATCGATTTTGAAAATTTTTGGCGTGCTTATATACAGGGTTACAGTTATTGAACTACATGAAAAAAAGTAAATTAGTTACGACTACGTCGGGCAGATACTTTATTTAACATGTAAACGTCACTACAGATATTCGGATTCAGGTTATGACATGTTCGATATACCTGACGTCATTGGCGATGATGTAGCGTAGACGAATAGTGGAATTCTGCATGACCCGCTGAAGTGTCAGAACATCAGTGCTGTCGATGAACTTCTGAATGGCTGTTTCCAGCTCAGCCATGGTTTTGGGGTTATTGCTGCACACAGTGCCTTTAATATAGCCCCACAAAAAGGAGTCACATGTGTTCAGATCTGGAGAATATGGCGGCCAATCGAGGTCCATGCCAATGGCCTCTGGGTACCCCAGAGCCAGAATGAGGTCCACAAAGTGCTCCTGCAGGACATCAAACACTCTCCTGCTTCGATGATGTCGAGCTCCGCCTTGCATGAGTCACGTCTTGTCGAAATCAATGTCACTTTGGGTAATGGGGATGAAATCATATTCCAAAACCTTCACGTACCTTTCGATAGTCACCGTGCCATCAAGGAATATCGCACTGATTATTCCGTGACTGGACACTGCACCCCACACAGTCACTGGTTGAGGTTGAAGAGACTTCTCGATCGCGAAATGTGGATTCTCACTCTCCCAAATGCGCCAATTTTGCATATGGACGAACCCATCCAAATGAAAGTAAACTTCGTCGCTAAACCAAACCATACTAATTCCCATCATGCCCGGCGGCCAACCGTGCAGTTTGACCGTCCTAACACAAACCGTTCAGAAGTTATGACGATTTTATGTCATATAGTTCAATAATTGTCACCCTGTACTTTGAATGGTCGCTAACGTGGAGTCCACAACCGAGCTTAGTTCCATAACCGCATGGTCTCTCGATCGAATATCGCTGCCGACACTACTTCTTCTTGTGAGTTCTCTGCACCAATATTTTGTGCCATGCTTCGGTATGCGTGCTACGCCGCGAAATTGTATGACTGACTGACAACGGGTCATGAATGTAAACCAAATTTGTTTTGCAACAGATAGTCTGAAAACAACTATGGACGTGAAAAAATTCGATGTGCTTTCCATCTGCTATATGTCGCCATAATTGTTGTGTTCTGTGTTTCTACGATCAATATCATCCTGATTCGTGCAGTGCTGCATAGGCTATGAATTATACTTGTCACAAATGAAGCTACAATAACGTAAATAAGATTACTACACTGATTTGACTGAAAGTTCTCGTGTATACTTTCCGATTTCCAATATCGTTAAAAAAATTTTTTCATGTTAAAGATTAGGAAAATAGTAAATGAATGATTAGATACGGATACTTCATAATATCATAATAAATCTTTTATTAGAATTACGTTGGATTAAAGAATCAACTACCAGTAGCGATATTCGCTCCAGCGACCTCCCCCAGAACAAAGTAAGCACTTACTCTCTTTTTTAAATCTTATTTTGTTCGTTTTCTTAGTTCGTTGCATCTGCTCGGGGCGGACGTTGTAAGACACCCGTTTCAGTTCATCGTTGATCCATAAACTCAGTTTTTTTTTTTGTTACAGAAGGCAGCTAACCCTCTGACCGAACACGCTGAGCTACCGTGCCGGTTTCACGCCTGTAACTTTCAAACTCGGTGTTCTCAAAAACGGTTGGAAGTTGGGTCTTCCTGTTTACATATGTTAAAATCCTAGTGGTGTCCCAGTCACTCTGTCAATATGAAACCAATCGGTGAGGGGAAGTTCGTACCGTCACCTTGTGAGGCGGAAAATAGCAGCGGGAATTCAGAATTAGTACAACGATCACTTCCACTATGGACAAGGACACAACAACTCACACTGATACGTAGATGGCGAAAACGTGAGATCAACGGTGTCAAAATGTTCCGCAAGAGCGAAACCGGAGTTGTTCTCGGACAAGGAATATAACAACGAATGTGCCGTAAGAGACCCCGTTTTCACCATAGTGTTGTGAAATTATTGAAGGACCAGATGAGCCCGAACAGAAACAGGCATTATCGCAGGCAATGTCTGCTGAAGATCTGACTGACATTGACTACTGATCCAATGAGAACGACTGGGACCAACTGCGCCATGAGAACGCATTCGGACGTTCAGTATAAGGAACGTACACAATTACACGCAGATCTAGCAAGGTCACTAGCAAACCGGATGGGGAGAGGAAGACCAACGTCGTCAAGAACGACTTTCCCATGCAAATCAGGAAATAACACAATCATTATCTGTGGGCGATAAATAAAACTTTCATAAGCACATGACTTTATCACGGTGACAGCTCAAATTGGGTGGGCGACACTGAATAAAAGATCGATAGAAGCATGCATAAATATTATAGCCTTGCGCCAATTGACGTAAACAGAATCGCATCAGCGGCTAAGAAAATAAGTTTCCAACAACATGTCAGTGATGCGGCAAGCAAAAACAAAGGAATTTTTCGTCACAGAAATAGCTGGACTTTTAAAAAACATTCGCGTCCTAATGATCATCGCCGGAATTATTATAGTGTACTTTTGTCATATAGATCAAACATCTAATGTGAATTTTAGGTATATGGTCTAAACAGTTCAGTTATTCGATAACTGCAAGCTAAAATAACCAAACAGAGAAGTTTATTCGTATACCACACCAACATAGCGAGTCGGTTAGACAGTATGTACGTATCACAAGAACTCGCAAACAAAATACACCACAAGGGAAAGAAGAGAGAAAAACAACGCAGCACGAAGGGATCGCCTGAATGGGACGGAAATCGGTAAATATGATGTACATGTACCAACAAAGAAATGATTACAATTTCAGAAACATTGCATGATTAATTCAAGAGAAAGAAGTTCACAAATCGAGAAAGTCAAGAACGCCTTGGTCAACCTCTCGCCCCTACGCAAGCAAATATTCTGCTACGCATTGATTGACAGAGCCGATGGATGTTCTGTTGAGGGACATCGAGGTAAATTCGGTCCAATTGGCGTGTTAGGGCATCAAAATCCTGAGCTAGTTGGAGGGCACGGACTATAATGCTCCAAACGTTCTCAATTGGGGAGAGATCCAGCGACCTTTTTGGGTAGGGTGTGGCGGACACTAAGACAAGCAGTAGAAACTTTCGCAGTGTGCGGGCGATCATTATCTTGTTAAATGTAAGCACAGGATGGTTTACCATGAAGGGCAACAAAACGGGGCAATGGCTAATAATATAGCAGAAAGAGGATTCAAAATAGTTCAAATGGCTCTGAGCGCTATGGGACTTATCATCTATGGTCATCAGTCCCCTAGAACTAGAACTACTTAAACCTAACTAACCTAAGGACATCACGCAACACCCAGTCATCGCGAGGTAGAGAAAATCCCTGACCCCGCCGGGAATCGAACGCGGGAACCCGGGCGCGGGAAGCGAGGCAGAAAGAGGACAGCCCTGTCTAATGGACATATTGACACAGACAGAGGTGGACTGACAGCCGTTTACCAAAATTGCGTGACCACATCGTGGACCAAACGAAGCTCAACAGATGTCGCCACGCGTGGGATACCGACGTGTTCCATAGCTGCACGTAAGAATCTGTGATCTACGCGATCGAAACTATGGTTAAAATCCAGCAGAACAAGAGCGCCGTGGAGACGGCATATTTGCTTGGACGCCACTACGTCACTGTAGGTGTTCAAAATCGAAAACCCATTAGTGTTGCCTGCAAGGCAGGTTTGATCAGTGTGAATGGGCGCCATGGCCGTAGATTTGAGTCTCTTAGGAAGGATCGTATCAACAGTTCGTAGTCGGTGTTTAGCATTGTAAATGGGCGAAAATCAAGCGGGCGATAGCCTCCGCCGGGTTTGCGCATCGGGATCAAGAGGATCTGAGTGAATTCAGATGGTAGCTGAAAAGCGGGTTCAGGGGTTCTCGGTACATCTTGAGTCACGTTGGGCCCATAAAATCAAAAAATCGTTTGTAAAATTCAAGATCAGTGCCGACCGTCTTGTTGGCAGCGCCGTGCAACATGGCCTCTCGTAGTTCTTCCAAAGTTATCTCCGACAAGAGCACAGCATCATCTGGTGGATTCCGAGAGGCGGGTAGTTCGGATAGGACATCCCTGATTCCAACATCCATGTTGTAATCTCAGTCTTGAGAAATGTACATGATTGTGTGAACGTTCGGACGATATCTATTTGTATTTCGGCTAGTCGTCCATCCTCCGTCTCTATCTCTGTAATGAGCAGCCTTTTGCGTCGTCTCCTGTCTTCAATGATACGGTGAAGGGAATGTCGCTCTTCACTGATATATCAGCACCTGCACATCCGTGAGTGTTACCGCAGTGATACGTAGCAAGTGTGCCTTGACGTGGTGTTCTGCCGATTGCCATTCCGGCGATGGAGCTTACACAGGCAGTTCACGGAGTGCAATGTAGTAGAAATTGGTGGTCGCGGTGCACCAGAGCGTTCTGTCACGTCCATAGCTGGCTAATGTTCGGCAGAAGATGGGTTTGACACACCGTAACCACCACTGAAGTGTGGAGCCGTAGGCGGGTAAACGCCGTTGGCATCTGCTCCAAGTAGACTCAACTTCGCGTCTGCAATTTGACTCATCAACAAGGGCCACACTTAGGCGTCACGGACCCTACTCGCCGGACGCGTTGGTGAGGGAAGGTTAGAGTACACACATACGCCAGGTGGTCTGTGAACGCTGTCGGCCATATCTCAGTGCCAACAACTACGGATCGCAGACCGCGTGTGACGTAAACTTTATCTAAACGGCTCGCAGAATGGCTAGTGAAGTAGATGTATTTCTGTCGACCGCCGTGTTGTGTGACCCAAGTGCCTGAAGTGCTGCGCAGGTGGTTGGTTGGTTGGTTGGTTTGGGGAAGGAGACCAGACAGCGTGGTCATCGGTCTCATCGGATTAGGGAAGGATTAGGAAGGAAGTCGGCCGTGCCCTTTGAGAGGAACCATCCCGGCATTTGCCTGGAGTGATTTAGGGAAATCACGGAAAACCTAAATCAGGATGGCCGGACGCGGGATTTAACCGTCGTCCTTCCGAATGCGAGCGTAGGTGGTATAGTGCGGTATCTGCCCGGATGGTCTAAGCACGCAATTGAAATCTCCGCCTAGTACCAAGTGATCGGAATTGTCCCAGAAGAGCATTGCTATGTCTTCGGCATAAAAGGTGCAGCGTTCTCTCAGTCTTTCGGCGCCGGAAGGAGTGTACAGGTTCACCAGACGAACTGTAGCAACGAAGGTAAACAGTATACATCAGCTGCCACAATCCCTTCCCTGAGCAGAATAGTAGTACCTCCTCCGCCCACATCTGAAGGCAAGGCGTAGGCGTCATATCCGTAGGTATCGAGACAGAGTCCTGGTCGGACTTCTTGAAGGGAAACAACATCCAGATCCACAGCTCGTAATGTATCCTGCAGCAAATGGGTTTTGAGAGCAGAAGTAATGCCGTTGACACTGATCGTGGCGAGGCGGTCTGCCTGTTCCGTCAAGTAATGGAGGCTGTCCGTGGTATTACAGACGGCCAGTATTGGCGGTGTGGAGCGTCTTCAAGGCGAAGGGATAGTAAGAGGCGGGAGTAGGCCATGTCGGCGTAGGCGTCTGTCGCCGTCAACGTGGACGCGGCCATCAGCATCGCTTGATAAACAAAGTAAGAGCCTACGGAATATCAGACCAGCTGTGTGGCTGGATTGAAGAGTTTTAGCAAACAGAACACAGCATGTTGTTATCAATGGAGACACATCTACAAACTTTAAGGTAACCTCTGGCGTGCCACAGGGGAGTGTTATGGGACCATTGCTTTTCACAATATATATAAATGACCTAGTAGATAGTGTCGAAAGTTCCATGCGGCTTTTCGCGGATGATGCTGTAGTATACAGAGAAGTTGCAGCATTAGAAAATTGTAGCGAAATACAGGAAGATCTGCAGCGGATGTTCACTTGGTGCAGGGAGTGGCAACTGACCCTTAACATAGACAAATGTAATGTACTGAGAATACATAGAAAGAAGGATCCTTTATTGTATGATTATATGATAGCGGAACAAACACTGGTAGCAGTTACTTCTGTAAAATATCTGGGAGTATGCGTGCGGAACGATTTGAAGTGGAATGATCATATAAAATTAATTGTTGGTAAGGTGGGTGCCAGGTTGAGATTCATTGGGAGAGTCCTTAGAAAATGTAGTCCATCAACAAAGGAGGTGGCTTACAAAACACTCGTTCGACCTATACTTGAGTATTGCTCATCAGTGTGGGATCCGTACCAGATCGGGTTGACGGAGGAGATAGAGAAGATCCAAAGAAGAGCGGCACGTTTCGTCACAGGGTTATTTGGTAACCGTGATAGCGCTACGGAGATGTTTAGCAAACTCAAGTGGCAGACTCTGTAAGAGAGGCGCTCTGCATCGCGGTGTAGCTTGCTCGCCAGGTTTCGAGAGGGTGCGTTTTTGGATGAGGTGTCGAATATATTGCTTCGCCCTACTTATACCTCCCGAGGAGATCACGAATGTAAAATTAGAGAGATTCGAGCGCGCACTGAGGCTTTCAGACTGTCGTTCTTCCCGCGAACCATATGCGACTGGAACAGGAAAGGGAGGTAATGACAGTGGCACGTAAAGTGCCCTCCGCCACACACCGTTGGGTGGCTTGCGGAGTATAAATGTAGATGTAGATGTAGATGTATCATCAGGGACCTGAGACGCATCCTGCATCTCAATCTCCTGCACCCTGTCTTCCAGGTAGGTCGATAACACTGGATTTCGTGAGGTAGATATAGTTGTGGGTACATCCCTGGGGACGAGGCTTCGGTGATCTCCCGCATCCCAACAATGCGGCGTCTCGCCATTAGCGGGGAAGTCATCCAATCATGTTGTCCGTTAGGACGGCCGTGTCGGACCGGTGTATCGGTTGGCGCATATCATCAGCTGTCGTTGCTTCCTCGGGCAGCTCTACTCCCTTGGTCGTTATGCGGAGGGTGCATGTTGAGTTCTGTTCTTCAACTGCACCGCAATGTCGTCTTGTCGTTGTAGCGGTGCACGCGTGCCGCTTGGGCACGACGTGAGGGCAACAGAGGCGCGTGCGCGAGAAGACGCTGGAGGCACCTCAGGAACTGTTGCAGGTGCCTTGAAGGCTTGTACCAACACAAAAGGTTCGTCATAGACAGCTGGCGCCTCCCGTCTCAGAGGCGCAATATACATAATCAGCATAGAGGTCAAAATCGACGATCGAATCCGATCGTCAGAAGGCGTCTGAACGAGACGCTCTGGACCCTCAGCATATCTCCGCTTGACAGGATTCATATTCACACGTCCACATAGATAAGGATTTTGGAGATCGTCGTTATTTAATTTCCAGAAATCATTAAACAACTTCTCCCGTGAACAAAAGGTAGAATATCGAAGAATTTTCTCGCACAGGCACAATATGAACCATGTGATTTTGCCCTTTTCACTACACCCTTACAATTGTTATACACTTTACCTCCGTTTCACTTCTTCTTCTCAACGTCTTTGTGCCAATTACGTGGATTACGCTTACACTTTCGATAATTTTTACACTTTCGTCAATGTTTCCCATTTCCTCATCGACCATGTTCACTGTTTGTATTCTGTACTGAATACGCCAACTGAGCACTTTAGACACTCTAAACTTGGTTCATAACCTGATTAATATTACGTATTACACAAGGGTTATATTTCATTTCTCCACTTTTATTAATTCCTATATAATCTGCTTCTACACACATACCTTTTCAAACTTCAGTCAATTAACTGTTGTCTGCTTATCGTTTGGCACAGTGTTGGCTGACCTGCTGCTTAGCTGTTCAGCTTCTTTTCGTTATGGGAAGCTGGAATGTAGCTGAAGGTTAGCCAGTTTTTGACATTACCGAAATCATATCTAGCGAAACGCAAGAAATTCTCTGCGTTGCATTTCATCCTAATATGATATTTAGACGTTAGGGAAATGTCAATTTTGATAGCTCCCTTACCCAGCAACAGATGACAGCACTTAGCTCCAAGATTTAACAATTGAGAGTTAGCCCGTTTTTCCCCGCGTGTCTTCAATTAATAGTTGAAGAGGGACTAATCCCCTATTATTTGTGATTTTGAGATTTCATGTGCAAATCATTCATTTACTAGTCACGCTTCTATGGAATGCCATTAGCGGCGCAACTCCACGTTTTAAAGCTTCAAATAACAGGTTGAATGTTCTATGGATTCAGAGATGATATAATTTTTCATTGATGTTATACACAGTTCTACAATTTTAAGCAGTTTTTCTTGGTTTCCCACAAAAATGGTCTCATGGAGTTGGGCCCTCTTAGAATCCCGGTCTGAGCTGTGTATTTGTGGACAGTCTTTAGATTAAGAAGTGGGATCACCATGTAGGTATCATCGTCATCTAACCGGCAAATTCCGCGGTGCTACACGCACTGTGCGCAACTTGAATTGTCAACTCCCAAGTTACATACCCATTTTCATCCACTATTTAAGAGGGTAACACGCTCACTTCCTAGTTGGGCCCTTGGCTAATTGCAGAATGAGCAGAGATGGGGTTAGTGTGCTCCCCAGCAATACTGAGAGGTACATTACGTTTTTGAAGAAAATCACGAATAAAATTACACTCAGGTTGGTTGGTTGGTTGGTTGGTTTGGGGAAGGAGACCAGACAGCGTGGTCATCGGTCTCATCGGATTAGGGAAGGATTGGGAAGGAAGTCGGCCGTGCCCTTTCAGAGGAACCATCCCGGCATTTGCCTGGAGCGATTTAGGGAAATCATGGAAAACCTAAATCAGGATGGCCGGACGCGGGATTGAACCGTCGTCCTCCCGAATGCGAGTCCAGTACACTCAGGTTCATCCACTCACTGATATTCATGCAGGTATCATTACAGAAACTTGCTGAAACGATGCATCAGGAGGACATATCTCACTCTATTTGCATTTCGCAATGACGCTAAGTTCCAGCTCATAACTAAGAAAGGGGTATTCCTATGCGAATATGGGAGAAGCTAAACGAAATCACTGTGCGTGACAGAACTGCGTTCTCCAGCAAACTTTCGGGCACTGCCATGTCTGATACAGAGTATGCACATGTGATGAGTATATGTCAGGAGTTCGATATTCCTAATTTAAACTAATACGCAAAACTTTGTATGGATACAGATGTGCACTTACTTGCAGATATTTTCGTACGATTCTAGAGTGTATTCCTGGACACATATAATCTGGGTGCTGCCAACTACCACACCACTCGAGGACTTTCCTGGGATGTAATGTTCAAAAATACATGCGTCAACATTTAACTGTTGACCGATGTTGATGTGGTGTTGTGTTCTGATGAGTGGCAAGCTTTGTACGTGTGTTCAGAGGCATGCCAAGGCAAACAATTCACGAATGTGTGAAATGCTTGATGCATCTGGTGATTTAATTTACATCTTGTACTCAGATGTAAACAAATTATAGGGGTATGCCGCGCAACAACCCCCGTCTGTTGTAGGGTTTTGGTGGCTGCCTGATAAGCACAGCAAGATTGATTAAACGTACCCATTTAGCTCACATGACTTGCACAGCGATCTGCCACTGCGTCCAGAGAACCGAGTTATGAAAAATGTTTCCCACCTCAAACCGATGAGAACGCTGGTGGGAAAACAAAGTACATACTTCATTACTGTGATCTCCAGCAATGTGTTAAGTTGGGGCTGAAACTGAATGGAGTCATATGTGCTGTTCCCTTCAAGCAATGCTCCTGGTTGAAGCAACATATTGACGTAAACACTGAAAAGACGGTTTTCAAGACGTGTACATATGTGAAAGATTTTTACAGAGTTATGAATAACACAATTTTTGGCAAACTATGCAAAATGACATTATGAAATTCACTTACTTATCCCTTTAATGAGGTGTTATGGTGCCGGTAGATTATATCACCAGGCCAAATTTTAAACAGGCAGCAAAATTTCAAGAAAGATTTTGTTGCTCTGGAGCTGGCTAATGTTTCGATAGACTTCATGAAACCTGTTTGTGTTAGACCTACCCACACTCCACATGTACGAGTTCCATTACGAGTTTGCAAAAACTCATTTCACAAATCTAACGTTACTTAATATGTAAACCAACAGCTTCATCTATTGGGTGAAGTAATATGGTGCCATCCTGACACATTCGACATATCTGGATACGCGGCCGATAATCCTTATGCCATAGCAGCTGCCAACAAAAAGGTTATCAGCCTGCTGAAAGACGAAGTGAATGGGCCACCTATTGTGGAGCTGTTAGGTCTCCGCTCAGCAATGTGCAGATACCGTAGAGACACAGCAGTCATCCTCAGACGGACTAAGAGCATGTGGAGAGTGGCATCCACGGCTCCAATGACTGAAGACTACTTGAAGTGTCTATGCAGCGGTGTAGGCGCTGCTCTGCCTCCTGCTCCGCATATGATGCAGCAGTTCAGTATTCAGTAGTCAAGATACGAGGTGCACACTGTATCACAATTGAGAATCAGCCCGTCATGGCATGACGATAAATTAGTCGTTCGTGCTGATAGGATCAAACTCATATCACAAGCAGACGGTTCACGGGAGAAATAGAATGTATGTGTTGTATATATGGTGAAAAATGTGCATATGGATGTGGAATAGTATAACTCGCTTACTGTAGTGTGTACATATGTGTTTGCATATGTGAGTGCATGTGTGTGTGTGTGTGTGTGTGTGTGTGTGTGTGTGTGTGTGTGTGTGTTAGGAGTTTTTTGCTTTCTCCACACTATGTGTGCAAGTTATATTGTCTTCTGTAAACGATATTTGTAAGTTAAAGTGTTTTTTGGACACCATGCATGTATTGTCTGTACAGTAGGTTAATTTTCACTGCTCCTGGCCATAACAAAAGAGATCGCATATTAGTTTAGTGTTATGTCTCACAGGAAGCTGTAAATAAATATCTCACGTCAAGTGTAGTTAAATGTTGAAGTCCATCAACTATTCTATGAGTATTCCCAGCTGTTGGAAAAATAAAATTGCATCAACTATAAAGACACACATAACCTATACGCACTTCAGGAAGAAAATTAGTACAAACAAAAAGACGACATCGATTTTGGTCTAATGATAGCATACAGCAGCTGGGGGATATAAGATGAGCTGATAATTGTTTCAACGACGTCCGCCAACAGATAGCATAGTGGCATAGCTACCACAGCGTTATCTGTGTCTACCCTTAATAGGGTTTGCTCCTAGCCAGAAGGGTCAGTGTGCTGCAAACGTTTGAAGCAAACTGACAACCATGCCGCATGTATGCACTCGTGATTCCTACAACCAACTGAGTGAGTTTGAAACAGGTTACATTGTGGCCTTTAGAGTGGTGGGATGGCACTTTCAGAGAAATGCCATACAAGTTGGACATGCTGCATCAGTTGTGCAGTGATGCTGGTATCAATGGTCACATGATCATTCCCACACCCATAGATGAGGTTCTGGACATCCACACATCACCGATGTCTGCCAGGATCGTTGTATTGTAAGGGCAGCAGTGGTAGATCATACAGCTACCACAGCACAGATAAGAGGGTCTGTGAGCCCATCCTTGTCAACATGAGCTGTTGTGAATCAGTTATTAGCAGTGGCAGTATGGGCACACACAACTCTAACGTGTCATCCACTCGTGCCGCAGCAATGACGTGCACGGCTCAACTAGTGCCGTCAGAGGATCACTTGGAAGATGCAATGGCCTACAGTGGTCTTCAGCAATGAAAGCAGATTCTACCTGGTTATTTGCGCATATGACGTAGTCCTGGTGAGTGCTGTCTCATAGAGTGCATTCGCCCAAGACAGACTGGCCCTGCCCCAGACCTTATGGTCTGGGTTGCGATAAGCTACAACTCTTGTTCACCTTTGGCGTTTCTTGAATGGACGCTAAACAGTGTTCAGTATATGCAAAATGTTGTTAGAGAACTTCTTCGACTGTTCGTGCAACAGGAACGTGATGTGTTGTTGCAACAGGATAATGCTCACTCACACAATGCCTGTGAAACTCAATGTCCTCTGTAAGACGTGCAGCAACTTCCCTGGCCAGGATCATCTCCAGACCTGTCTCCAATTGAGTACATCTGGGATGTGATGCGACAGGAAGTGACACATGAGACTTTTCAACCAATAGCTCTTGCAGAACTACTTGAACAGGTCAAGCAGGGGTGGCATAACGCATCCCAGGACAGTATTCAACATCCATACAATCAACTGGATGCCAGTGTCAGCGCCTGCATTACTACCTGTGGAGGCTACACCATACACTGGTACAGGTGTTTCAGCATGGATCAATACCTAGTACCTCAGAACCGCTTGTGCTCCATACACACTATTCCAACAATAAATCTTGGGTGAACTGGAAACCTCTACAAGTATGTACTACTTTTTTCTGGTAGTGTATATGTTGCTACACATGGTTATGTTAATTTTTTTAAATATTGTGTACATACAGTTTCTGTATCTGGTTTTTTTGTGTTGAGACTAAATGCAACATGTGAAGTATATTGTTTCTTGGGTGTGAGGAACAAATGTATTATGTGAAATAGTCCAGTATGTGGAACATATTTTTGTAAGTAAATCTGCAATTTATTTGCACAAAGAAATAAATTTATTTGTTAAAGTCGTTTGTTTTCTTTATTTCATTCCACCCTCACACACACACACACACACACACACACACACACACACACACACACACACACACAGACATGACGTGCACGGCTAGACTAGTGCCATCAGAGGATTGCAGGTTGATCTATTACACCATATATATATATATACAGGGTGAGTCACCTAACGTTACCGCTGGATATATTGCGTATACCACATCAAATACTGACGAACCGATTCCACAGACCGAACGTGAGGAGAGGGGCTAGTGTAATTGTTTAATACAAACCATACAAAAATGCACGGAAGTATGTTTTTTAACACAAACCTATGTTTTTTTAATTGGAACCCCGTTAGTTTTGTTAGCACATCTGAACATATAAATAAATACGCAATCAGTGCCGTTTGTTGCATTGTAAAATGTTAATTACATCCGGAGATATTGTAACCTAAATTTGACGCTTGATTTTTCCAACGTTCAGTTGCGTGTTGTAACAAACACGGGCCATGGTCGGCGAGCAGCATCTGCAGGGACATGTTTACAATGACGACCGTGTTTACGAGTGTGGCTGTAGTGCACTGTTGTGGTTTGGTCTAGCTGTCGCAGTGTCCGCATGTAGCGCTTGCTGCTATTGTTATTCTGCATTCGTCACCGCACGCAGACCAACTGTAGTACACCGTGTTACCAGACGTCTGTGATAGTGTAGTGTTGTAGGAACTGTGACCATGGTGTATTCGAACTCTGAAAAGGCGGAGATAATACTCTTCTATTGCGAGTGTCGACGAAATGCAGCTGAAGCCTGCAGGGTGTATGCAGAACGGTACCCGGACAGAGAGCATCCAACGTGCCGCACATTGCAAAACATCTACCGCCAACTGTATGCAACAGGTATGGTCGTAGCACGCAAACGGGTCCGTAACAGGCCCGTCACAGGAGAAGCGGGTGCAGTTGGTGTGTTAGCTGCTGTTGCCATGAACCCACACATGAGTACACGGGACATTGCGAGAGTCGGTGGACTGAGTCAAAGTAGTGTCATGCGCATACTGCATCGTCACCGCTTTCACCCGTTTCATGTGTTGCTACATCAGCAATTACATGGTGATGACTTTAATCATCGAGTGCAATTCCGTCAATGGGCATTAACAGAGAATGCGTTGCAGTTCTATCTGTTTACCGATGAAGCGGGTTTCACAAACCACGGGGCAGTGAATCTACGGAACATGCATTACTGGTACGTGGACAATCCTCGCTGGCTCAGACAGGTAGAGCGACAGCGACTGTGGACTGTAAATGTATGGTGCGGAATCTTTGGTGACCACCTCATTGGTCCTCACTTCATTGCAGGGGCCCAAACAGCTGCAACATACATCGCGTTTCTACAGAATGATCTGCCAACGTTGCTCGAAAATGTCCCACTGGAAACGCGTCGACGTATGTGGTATCAGCATGATGGTGCACCTGCACATTCCGCAATTAACACTAGGCTGACCCTTGACAGGATGTTCGACGGGCGTTTCACAGGACGCGGAGGACGCATAAATTGGCCAGCCCGTTCTCCTGATCTTACACCTCTGGACTTCTTTCTGTGGGATACGTTAAAGTAGAATGTGTACCGTGATGTGCCTACAACCCCAGAGGATATGAAACAACGTATTGTGGCAGCCTGCGGCGACATTACACCAGATGTACTGCGGCGTGTACGACATTCATTGCGCCAGAGATTGCAATTGTGTGCAGCAAATGATGGCCACCACATTGAACATCTGTTGACCTGACATGTCGGGACACACTCTATTCCACTCCGTAATTGAAAACGGAAACCACATGTGTACGTGTACCTCACCCCTCATGGTAATGTACATGTGCGTCAGTGAAAAAAACCAATAAAAAGATGTTAGCATGTGGATGTAATGTGCTGTTCCAGTCTCTTCTGTACCTAAGGTCCATCACCGTTCCCTTTGGACCCCTACGTAATTCGGTGCTCTCCGATACACCCGATCGAACAGCGGAGGAGTGGTACTCGAGCGTCAATTTTAGGTTACAATATCTCCGGATGTAATTAACATTTTACAATGCAACAAACGGCACTGATTACGTATTTGTTTATATGTTCAGATGTGCTAACAAAACTAACGGGGTTCCATTTAAAAAAACGTAGGTTTGTGTTAAAAAACATACTTCCGTGCATTTTTTTATGATTTGTCTTAACCAATTACACTAGACCCTCTCCTCACGTTCGGTCTGTAGAATCGGTTCGTCAGTATTTGATGTGGTTTACGAAATATATCCAGCGGTAATGTTAGGTGACTCACCCATATATATATGGTGTAATTACATCTGTATTTTCTATAAGGAGGGATGCATTAAACGTGTGTTAAAAATATGCTCACAATTAACATTACGTATGTGAGTCCATGGAGAGAGTCAGAGATGAGTTGGTTGGCTGACATCATCACATATTGGTCTGCTACCTGGCCCTGTGCAGGCATTGGTAATGTTATGGCCATGACACATGTGGAACAACAGGGAGAACGCAAGCAGTGCAGGGTGGTGGAGACCACAGAGGGCCCTTTCCCTCCCTAGTTTAGCGGTAAAGATACAAAGTGGAATGATCCGAACTTAGAGAAATTGTAGTTAGAAGAAGCGTCTGCATATTATTTAATCCTTTCATCATTGAAAATATTGTAAGGTGGAAGCGAATATGAACATTTTTTTGTTGTTGAACATGTTCTTATTTACTCATATATGCACACAATCACACAGTTTTACAGTACTTCCCAAATTATTGTTTTCTTAATGACTTGAATTCGACCTGAATCATATTCAGGTTTATATGTGCAATTTCATACATGGGCATTCCTTCACTAAAAGCAGCCTTCACAGATTTTATAGTTACAATCTCAACACTTGTACACTTCCTGCTGGGAGAACACAGGCGTTGATGCATTGCTCCACTTGATCTATATTTACACTCTTGTCACGCAAATACTCAAAAAATTCGTAGAACACCCCTCTTACATATGGGAACCAATATACAATCTACTGTATTTCTTGCAAACTGATAATACACAACACAAGTATGTCAGTTTAACAACATTAGGATGTTTTAGATATGTATTCGTTGACATCACATTGTGTATGTTAGCGAATACCAGTACTCTTGTGCGAATTGGCTGCTGTGGTTGCGCTGCGGCACAGTTGGACGACACCAGGTCCGAAAGTTTGGAAAGACATCCTGTCGAGAGCGACTGCTGTTCGAGCAGGAGTATCTGAATGTCATCGTCCAGCACTGGATCAGTCGCTCATTGCTGCTACTGCAGCAGCAGTACTTCTGCATGGAAGAAGGACACTAGATCAGAAAGACACCCTGTGGACACTGGCTGCTGCTGTGATATGTGCAACAACTGGATGTCCTCATCTGTAACAATAATAATAACAGACACCTAGGGGGAACAACACACACACATAATAATAATAATAATAATAATAATAATACGTCGGAGGTTCGTTTCCTCCTTCGGGCATGGATGTGGGTCCAATAGGAATTCACAAACGTTTGTACGTTTGAACAATGATAATTAGAGATGAACTAACAAAATAATTACTGATGGTCTTCTTCTTCCAAACTAATCGCTGCTGCTGCTAGTGGCACTTTATGCTGGGTAGGAAATGATGTACACACAATCAGATTATTCTAAAAACATTGCTCGAAGGGTGGGGAGCTGAACTTGCTGCTGACAGTATGATAATGTCGACAAGCAGGATGGCCGGAGGGGGGGGGGTTACGGGGGTGAGGTGGCCTTAATTATAAGAAAGTGCTGATGATGAATAGCCTTAAAGACAAGGAAGTGGTGACGGCTGCTGTTTCAATGGAATTTTGCCCAAAAACGCAGTCTGTGTACCTGAGATAGACAGAGGGGAAAGGAGCAAATGGACATAGAGGAGGAGATGATGGAATGAGAGGGGGTAAGGTACAGATGGCCACAGAGAGTGGCAGGAGGATATGGACAGTGAGAGGGGAAGGTGGAAATGGGCCGATACAGGGCGAAGGAGGGGATGGACTAATATAAGATAGGAATAAATACATTCACAACCTGTTAAGTAGTATAACCTTCGTCGTTGTATTCAGTGATATTTTTCTGAAAAAGAGGCGGAAAGTACGCTTAATGTGAAGTATAGGATCTCTAGACTAGCATAGGCTACGACCAAAGACGTTATTATCCTGGGGAAGCAAGTGAAATTGTGCCGCCTTATACGCAATATTTACTTCATTCATTGCCCATATCCACGAAAAGTTTCGCTGCACACCATAACGTGCGTCAAATCACCATAGCCATCATTCAAGAGTTCTCCAAAGTCGCGAAATAGTAATCCTATTTTTTAAATAATCATAGCTGTTTCAGTACTGCGGTAGCTAAAAATACAGGGTGCCGCGCTTAAATACGGACAAATGAAACTTTTTCTTTAAAACCAAATTTATTAGAACAAAATACAAATGAGAAATGAAAATCCTTTAGCCGGTTGTGGTGGCCGAGTGGTTCTAGGCGCTTCAGTCTGGAACCGCGCGACCGCTACGGTCGCAGGTTCGAATCCTGCCTTGGGCATGGATGTGTGTGATGTCCTTAGGTTAGTTAGGTTTAAGTAATTCTAAGTCTAGGGGACTGATGACATCAGATGTTAAGTCCCATAGTGCTCAGAGCCATTTGAACCATTTGAAAATCCTTTAACATGTAACTAGTGGTATCTTTCAAGAGTAACATTACTCAATGTAACCCCCTTCAGCGGCAATGACCGCCTCCAAACTTGTCCTGAAGTGATCGCACGCACCCTTTAAAACAGTGCTGTCCATATTCGCGAATGCTGCTTCGATAGCGGTGCATAGAGATGCGACATTAGGGTGCGTCTTCTTATTGGTAACTCTGTCGACTACGCTCCAAACACAATCGTCGAGTGGGTTCAAATCCGGGCAAATCGGGGGCCAGAACTCATTTGACCAGAACATGTCAACGTTATCCGAGAGCTAGTTTTGAACTAAACAGCTCGTATGAGTCGGTGCACCGTCCTGTTGAAAGACATACAGGAGATAGGCAAAATAATGTGAACAGCTGTAGTAATGGGATGATTGTGTTTGACGGTCAGCAACACAGGTAAGGCAAGTGTCGCTCTGGACTGCGTGTTCAGTACTGACTAGGCTTCATTGCAGGTTGTTTATGAGTAGCACACATTTCCTATTTGCATTCAGAGGCCGAGGTTGACGTGCAATGAAAGACCTAACAGAGTACCAAAGAGGGCGGATTGTGGGGGCCCGATTAGCTGGAGCATCTGTAAGCAAGATAGCCAACCTATTGACTGTTTCAAGAGCAACTGTTTCAACAATCATGACAGCCTACACAAAACATGGAAAGACATCATTGTGCAAACGTAATAGCGGGCGCAAATCAGAACTAAATGGCAGAGTTCGTCGTACGCTAACACGAATTATGTCAAAACTGTACAAAACTACGACGTCCAGAGTACTGCAGAGCTCAGCACACGTCTTCAAGACCCCGTATTTATCGGCACTGTCCGCCGAGAACTCCATAAAGCGAATATTCATGGACGAGCTGATATACCGCAACCATTAGTGACGACAACCAACCCAAAGAAGCGTAAAACATGGTGTCAGGAGCATAAATATGGACGGCTGATCAGTGGAAACACGTCATATGGTCCGACGAGTCAATGTTTTTGTTATTTCCAACATCGGCCCTGGTTTACGTCTGGAGAACGCCAAAAGAAGCCTATGATACTGATTGCTTGATTCCAACCGTTAAGCATGGAGGTGACGGTGAGATGGTGTGGGCAGCCATAACATGGTATTCTGCTGGTACCATCATTACTCTCAAAGGCCGTATTACAGTCAACGATTATGTGCACATTTTAGGTAATCAGGTGCACCCCGTGATTCAAATGTTGTTCCCCAACAATGATGCCATATTCTAGGACGGTAATGCACCCATTCACACAGCCAGGACCGTAAAATCGTGGTATGACGAGCACTCAACTGAACTGCAGCGTCTTCCATGGCCAGCACAGTCCCAGGAATTGAACATTTTCGATCTCTTGTGGGCGGTATTGGAGCGCAGACTCCGGAGCAGATTTCCGCCTCCCTCGTCACTACAGTAGTTAGAAGAGATTCTGATTGAAGAGTGGCATAACATTTAACTGGAGACTACACAATTATTATATGTCAGTATTCCAAGAAGAATCGCAGCTGTACTATGGGCAAATGGGGGTCCATCCCCTTATTAATAAACCATTCCCAAGTAAGTACAGGTGTTCACATTATTTGCCTATCCCATGTATTGCCCCCCCCCCCCCCCCCCCCCGAGACAACAGTTACCACCCACGATTTTACGACATTCGTCAAAACTTGCAGATAATCTTCTTTTGTGACAGTTTGTCCCTTTTCAGAGAAATGTGGCCGCATGATGTCATCCTCACTAGACACAACACCTAGGACGTGAACCCCAGACTTCTCCGTAGCATTACACTTGGCCACAATATCGTAAACAGTTGATCTCGGCTACCCGAAGAATCGAACTATTTCAGTGGGTGAACGCCTAACGTGAAGACTTTTCGATAATTCTACTCGGCACTTGTTCGTAACATCTCGACCATTTTAAGGTTCTGACTGTTTACTAAATGCCTATGGCTTTCAAGAACGCCAATCGTGATCTCCGGCGGAAATACGATATGACGGGAAATTCAAACTGAAATTTGTCCGGATTTAAGCCCCGAACCCTGTGTGTGAGTCGCAATGATATTTTCGCTGTAGGAATCAGCATGGGTTTCGAAAAAGACGGTCGTGTGAAACCCAGCTCGCGCTATTCGTCCACGAGAGTCAGAGGGCCATAGACACGGGTTCACAGGTAGATGCCGTGTTTCTTGACTTCCGCTAGGCGTTCGATACAGTTCCCCACAGTCGTTTAATGAACAAAGTAAGAGCATATGGACTATCAGACCAATTGTGTGATTGGATTGAAGAGTTCCTAGGTAACAGAACGCAGCATGTCATTCTCAATGGAGAGAAGTCTTCCGAAATAAGAGTGATTTCACGTGTGCCGCAGGGGAGTGTCATAGGACCGTTGCTATTCACAATATACATAAATGACCTTGTGGATGACATCGGAAGTTCACTGAGGCTTTTTGCAGATGACGCTCTGGTGTATCGAGAGGTTGTAACAATGGAAAATTGTACTGAAATGCAGGAGAATCTGCAGCGAATTGACGCATGGTGCAGGGATTGGCAATTCAATCTCAATGTAGACAAGTGTAATGTGCTGCGAATACATCATTTAGCTACAAAATAGCGGGTCAGCTACTGGAAGCAGTTAATGCCATAAATTATCTGGGAGTCGGCATTAGGAGTTATTTAAAATGGAATGATAATATAAAGTTGACCGTCGGTAAAGCAGATGCCAGACTGAGATTCATTGCAAGAATCCTAAGGAAATGCAATCCGAAAACAAAGGAAGTAGGTTACAGTACACTTGTTCACCCACTGCTTGAATACTGCTCAGCAGTGTGGGATCCGTACCAGATAGGGTTGATAGAAGAGATAGAGAAGATCCAACGGAGAGCAGCGCGCTTCGTTACAGGATCATTTAGTAATCGCGAAAGCGTTACGGAGATGATAGATAAACTCCAGTGGAAGACTCTGCAGGAGAGACGCTCAGTAGCTCGGTACGGGCTTTTGTTAAAGTTTCGAGAACATACCTTCACCGAAGAGTCAAGCAGTATATTGCTCCCTCCTACGTATATCTCGCGAAGAGACCATGAGGATAAAATCAGAGAGATTAGAGCCCACACAGAAGCATACTGACAATCATTCTTTCCACGAACAATACGAGACTGGAATAGAAGGGAGAACCGATAGAGGTACTCAGGGTACCCTCCGCCACACACCGTCAGGTGGCTTGCGGAGTATGGATGTAGATGTAGACATTTACGGAAACCGTTTATTCGATATTTTCAATAGCTCTGGAAATATTTCGGTTTACAGTTTCGGTGCATCATCCTCTATTTTCTTATTTTGATTTCAGACAAAAGTGAGAGAAAAGGGGGAAATAGAAGCCTTAAAAAGGACAAATACAATTATGCTTTGCGCTGAGCCCAGTTCGTTGACTTTGCTGTCATCAGTCAAATGTTAGGCGCTTTGCAGTAGGTTAAATATGATCGGGAATTATAGGAAACATGCTAATAGCGTCAATAGGTACGCTGCGTCGTTTAGTACAAGTGTTGAATGGTGGTACTAACATGAAACGCCTCAGTTCAAGTAACAATAATCCTAAATAAGTGGACAAATAATTTGCTGTTTCCTTTACCTGACAAATAAAAATTTGAACATAAACCTAATTTCAAATGCGTGGTCTTCCATATTTTCTCTTTCTCACTCTCGGCACCTCAAAACGTTTCAATTAAAAAAAAAACGGGACTGACATGAGTACGCAGCACTCGACACCGTACTGTATATAAGCTGGATCACCAAATGCAGTTAAGCAGTCCGCAGTGGTTGCGCACGCGAGCAGTGATGTATGCGCCTCAGGCTCGTCGCTGTCGCCTCTCCCCCACAGCTGTCTACCGCGGCGTCGCCACGCGACCGTCTGTTATTTTTTATTTTTTTTTCGAGCGACGCCCGCTTCATTTTTAATTGCAGTTTTTCCCTCTCCCTTATACCGACCCTTTCCAGCGCCACAGATGTCGATTGGCAATATGCACACTCAGATACACAAAGCTCATTCCCGAATTTTCCATCTCGCCAGAAAGAAATTACATGTTTCCCTCCTTTACCGTTTTCCATCAAAAATTTAACGCTCGTAATTTTCAGACGTCCTGGAGTTGGTATACATTTATCATTCGTAATTAAAAGAGACCAGTGATGCTTGAGTGTTCATTCAGCGACTCAAAAGGCTCATTTATTTGCGTCAGATCTCTGGAATGGGAACTAGCGTTATTAGGAATTGAGGTGGTCTCACTTCATGCGTTCCTTCTGTCACACAGAAGGAGCTTTGAAATTTAAAAGAGTGGGAGATACGTCCCTAACAACATTTCACAGACAATAATAAAAAAACCGCCTGTGTGTTGCAATATGTTTATATTTTTATATAGCATGTAACATATCAATACAACAGAGCAAATACGGCAGCTCAGAATTAATTCCCTCGTTCCAGTATTGCATCCGTATCAATGTATAGGGTAGTCAGAAACAGTTTGAAGAGCTTGTAAGGGTGTTACAAGATAGGTTGTGTTGAGAAATAATTGTTACGGAAAAAATCGATACGTTGCGCCGTTTCCAAGTTAATTAGTAGTGAAGTTAGTCAATCAGGCCGTAGCGCGCACAAATTCAAGACGTACTCCTGAAATGGTGTCGCCAAACGTGTTTTTCGTTTGGTTTCTCAAAACCGAACGGGAGAGCTATACAAAAATTGGGCATGGGATGCTAGAGAGGATCGAACCCGAGCCAAAGGCTGAGCAGTCTCGTGCGCTGTCATCTACCGTCTGAGAACAACTGACACTAATTGCATGTGATTGGCGACTTGAATTAGGTCGCGCAGCGGCCTGATTGGCTAACTTTAACTCGGTAACGACGCAACGTATAGAATTTTCCTCATTACAATTATTTCTCAGTACAGCCTACCTTGCAACACCCTCACAAGCTTTTCAGACTGTTTCTGACCACCGTGCATACATAATTCCATCTGTACGACTAACAGACTCATGTATTCTGATACATTGCTGAGCGGAGAAAAAAACTCCTGTTAATTTACTATAAGCTTTGATACTAGTCTTTGTGTGTGACTTTCAGGAAGCAACGTTTTCTAAAAATCCCCTGTAAATACTTCTTTTCATAATTTTAAGGCTAGTCTTTCGCGTACGTGCCATGCTTCACTTTCGAGGTATGTCAAAGAGCTTTGTAGAACACATTATAAGTGCTCTCGTGACCACCAACTGCGTAACCTCTTTCAATTTTTTTTTCAGTCAGGAAAGTTTAGGTTGTCTCAATTGAAAAATAATGTAAAATGCTTGAAAAGACTAAATCACCCTAATACTATTTTATTACGCCATAGCTATAAGCCACACGAGTGTCACAGTACTGGAGTAGCTGGGCACTACAATCCGCAGTGGCTTGCGGTGGAACGAGCACATAAATTTAATTGTCGAGAAAACAGATGCTATACTGAGTTTCACTAAATAGTTCTCAGGAAAGGCTACTCGCTACGTTAGAAACTATTTGCAAAAAGTTCTTAAATCCCATGTATTTATCCGTCGGAATCCCTTCCCAAATATTCTCGTACGAGAACAGATACATACGCTTTGAAGAATAATTACGCCATTTATCACACATTTTTTTAGTCAGAGAGAGAGTGTGTGTGTGTTATACACTGGAGAGACACTAATCCAAGTACGTCGGGCATCACTTTCATTGCTTACTAAATTCAAAGAACCTACCTCCCGATGGAATTCCGAGAATACAGGGTTATTACAAATGATTGAAGAAATTCACAGCTCTACAATAACTTTATTATTTGAGATATTTTCACAATGCTTTGCACACACATACAAAAACTCAAAAAGTTTTTTTAGGCATTCACAAATGTTCGATATGTGCCCCTTTAGTGATTCGGCAGACATCAAGCCGATAATCAAGTTCCTCCCACACTCGGCGCAGCATCTCCCCATCAATGAGTTCGAAAGCATCGTTGATGCGAGCTCGCAGTTCTGGCACGTTTCTTGGTAGAGGAGGTTTAAACACTGAATCTTTCACATAACCCCACAGAAAGAAATTGCATGGGGTTAAGTCGGGAGAGCGTGGAGGCCATGACATGAATTACTGATCATGATCTCCACCATGACCGATCCATCGGTTTTCCAATCTCCTGTTTAAGAAATGCCGAACATCATGATGGAAGTGCGGTGGAGCACCATCCTGTTGAAAAATGAAGTCGGCGCTGTCGGTCTCCAGTTGTGGCATGAGCCAATTTTCCAGCATGTCCAGATACACGTGTCCTGTAACGTTTTTTTCGCAGAAGAAAAAGGGGCCGTAAACTTTAAACCGTGAGATTGCACAAAACACGTTAACTTTTGGTGAATTGCGAATTTGCTGCACGAATGCGTGAGGATTCTCTACCGCCCAGATTCGCACATTGTGTCTGTTCACTTCACCATTAAGAAAAAATGTTGCTTCATCACTGAAAACAAGTTTCGCACTGAACGCATCCTCTTCCATGAGCTGTTGCAACCACGCCGAAAATTCAAAGCGTTTGACTTTGTCATCGGGTGTCAGGGCTTGTAGCAATTGTAAACGGTAAGGCTTCTTCTTTAGCCTTTTCCCTAAGATTTTCCAAAACGTCGGCTGTGGTACGTTTAGCTCCATGAATGGAGCTACAGTGAATTTATGAAATCGCTGCAATCATTTGTAATAGCCCTGTAGTTGAACTGGACACACACTTCTAGTACCACGTAGCCACCGCTTTCGTTTTTATGACGGCAGCAACGCGTTGCGTCATTGGTTAAACAAAGTAACGAAAGCGATGGGGAGGCGTCTTGATCCGTGACCGCTCAGCCGTCGCTCGCAACTCTTGAAGCAAGGCTGAAGACGGATACAAGGAGTCCACTTTTCAGTCGAAGGAGTCCGAAATTTGTTCAACAGGACAATGGTCATGTGACGCTTGAGAAGGAGGGGAAGGGATACACAAGCATTCTCATGCGCCCCAAGTTACCCTCACACTGTGTAGGAACTAAGGGGTGATGCATTGTCTTACGGAAGGCAATGTCCATCAGTGGGCTATTCTAGGCAAATAAACGCTATAGGTCCCCGTATCATTCGCTGGTGGGAGGCGATGACTTATCAGGGACCCAACTATATCCATACCAGAATGCTTTCACCACCTGTCCTCGCCTGTTGCTAAGCGGGCTGCGTCACCTTAAGAGGTTTCCCACCTACCTGTGCTCGTGTTACCAGGTAAAGTGAACTGAGGGCAGCGTAATCGAGAAGAAGCGAGGAAAGGCAGTAATAGAATACACCGCGGCATTCTGACAAGTGAAGTTCTATCACACGCTAAAAGGCTATACGCCAAATCACCGCATATTATCAACTTCGATGTGGGCTCATCCACCTTTCAAAACGCAAAAGAACTGAATCTAGGCCGCGCGGGATTAGCCGAGCGGTCTTAGGCGTTGTAGTCATGGGCTGTGCGGCTGATCGCGGTGGAGGTTCGAGTCCTCCCTCGGACATGGGTGTGTGTGTTTGTCCTTAGGATAATTTAGGTTAAGTAGTGTGTTAAGCTTAGGGACTGATGACCTTAGCAGTTAAGTGCCATAAGATTTCACACACATTTTTGAACTAAATCTAGTGCGTTTCGTAGTAATAAGCCTTCAGCACCAGAATTATAATACAAGAATCTATACAAGCGATAAAGATAAAAACATAGATATTAAAAATTCGTGGCCATTTCCCCTCTATTGCATTGTATTGTATGTTAACCGGGGGCCAAGAAACGACGGAAAGGCTTCGTCCCCAAAGCACCCGCAGTGGTCCACAACCCCACGACGACTACTGCAGTCCACTTCACCCCTCCGCCGCCCCACACCGAACCACTCTTTCAGGGTTATTGTGCGGTTCGGCTCCAGGTGGACCCCCCCAGCGAACGTCTCACACCAGACGAGTGTAACCCCTATGTTTGCGTGATAGAGTAATGGTGGTGTACGCGTACGTGGAGAACTTGTTTGCGCAGCAATCGCCGACATGTGTAGCTGAGGCGGAATAAGAGGAACCAGCCCGCATTCGCCGAGGCAGATGGAAAATCGCCTAAAAACCATCCACAGACTGGCCGGCTCACCGGTCCTCGACACAAGTCCGCCGGGATGATTCGTGCCGGGGACCAGGCGCTCCTTCCCAGTCCGGAAAGCCTCGCGTTAGACCGCACGGCTAACCGTGCGGGCTACTTCCCCTCTAGCTGAGAGTAATTACCAGGGAGAATCGGGCAAATATATTACGACAGACGTTCAATAAGTAATGCAAGACTTTTTTTCTAAAAACAGGTTGATTTTATTCAGGTTTCCAGTACACTATATTATTCCCCACTCTTATCGCTACAAAATCTTATTTTTCAACATAATCTCCGTTGAATGCGACGGCCTTACGCCACCTTATTGGGAGAGCCTGCATGCCCGCACGTATCACATACTGGTCGACGTCGGAGCCAACCTCTTGCCGCTTCAATAGCCTCGACATCATCCACGTAACGCTTCCCGCAAGGTGCATCCTCCATTGGGCCAAAGAGATGGAAGCCGGAAGTTGCGACATCGGGCCTGTAGGGAAGAACAGCCCAAGTCAAGTTTTGTGAACTGCTCTCCGATGCGCAGACTTATGTGACGCCTTACGTTGACATGGAGAACGAAAACTTCGTTTGAATTTTTGTGGCTATGTACACTCTGAAATCGTTTCGCCAATTTCCTGAGGGTAGCATAATACGCTTCCGAGCTGACCGTTGCACTATGAGGGAGGACATCAAACACAGAAGCCCTTCAGAGTCCCAGAAGACCATCACCATGACTTTACCGGTTGAGCATGCGGCTTTGAACTTTTTCCTCGGAGGAGAGATGATGTGGCGCCGCTCCATAAATTGCCGTTTTGTTTCCGGTTCGAAGTGATGAACTCATGTTGCACTGCCTGTGAAGGTGACTGACAACAATTTGTCACGATCAGCCTCATAACGGGCAAGCAATTCTTATGGTCTGTGGGCGGTGAGAAACCCTGCGGGCACACGTCTTTGAGTACACCCAACTGGTGGAGTGTGTCAGCCCTACCAACAGAGGTGTCCAATTGAGAGAGGAGGTGTTTGACTGTGATCTGTCGATCACTTCGAATGAGAATGTCAGTACGTTTGAACGCTGCACGAATCACAGCCGTGTGCGCCAACCGACACAAGTGCGATCTTGTGGTGATGCCGACAGACGCCTCGCCCAATGGCTCACCGCGCTTTTGTTCACTGACAGGTTTCTGCAAACGCCTATGAATATCTGCGATGCTCTGTTTCTACACCAGAAGATACTTAATGACACCTCTCTGCTTGGAGCGCACCTAAATTACAGACGCCACGTTGAAGGCTACTTATACACTACTGGCCATTAAAATTGCTACACCAAGAAGAAATGCAGATGATAAACGGGTATTCATTGGACAAATATATTATACTAGAACTGACATGTGAGTACATTTTCACGCAATTTGGGTGCATAGATCCTGAGAAATCAGTACCCAGAACAACCAACTCTGGCCGTAATAACGGCTTTGATACGCCTGGGCATTGAGTCAAACAGAGCTAGGATGGCGTGTACAGGTACAGCTGCCCAAACAGCTTCAACACGATACCACAATTCATCAAGAGTAGTGACTGGCGTATTGTGACGAGCCAGTTGCTCCGCCACCATTGACCAGACGTTTTCAATTGGTGAGAGATCTGGAGGATATGCTGGTCAGGGCAGCAGTCGAACATTTTCTGTATCCAGAAAGGCCCGTACAGGAACTGCAACATGCGGTCGTGCATTATCCTGCTGAAATGTAGGGTTTCGCAGGGATCGAATCAAGAAAGGAGCCATGGGTCGTAACACATCTGAAATGTAATGTCCACTGTTAAAAGTGCCGTCAATGCGAGCAATAGGTGACCGAGACGTGTAACCAATGGCACCCCATACCATAACGCCGGGTGATACGCCACTTTGGCGATAACGAATACACGCTTCCAATGTGCGTTCACCGCGATGTCGCCAAACACGGATTCGACCATCATGATGCTGTATAAGGAGCCTGGATTCATCCGAAAAAATGACGTTTTGCCATTCGTGCACCCAGGTTCGTCGTTGAGTACACCATCGCTGGCGCTCCTGTATGTGGTGCAGCGTCAAGGGTAACCGCAGCCATGGTCTCCGAGCTGGTAGTCCATGCTGCTGCAAACGTCGTCGAACCGTTCGTGCAGATAGTTGTTGTCTTGCAAACGTCCCCATCTGCTGACTCAGGGATCGAGCCTGTCATCTCGACTGCTAGTGATACGAGGCCGTTGCGATCCAGCACGGCGTTCCGTATTACCCTCCTGAACACACCGATTCCATATTCTGCTAACAGTCATTGGATCTCGACCAACGCGAGCAGCAATGTCGCGATACGATAAACCGCAATCGAGATAGGCTACAATCCGACCTTTATCAAAGTTGGAAACGTGATGGTATGCTTTTTTCCTCCTCACACGAGGCATCACAACAACGTTTCACCAGGCAACGCCGGTCAACTGCTGTTTGTGTATGAGAAATCGGTTGGAAACTTTCCTCATGTCAGCACGTTGAAGGTGTCGCCACCGGCGCCAACCTTGTGTGAATGCTCTGAAAAGCTAATCATTTGCATATCACAGCATCTTCTTCCTGTCGGTTAAATTTCGCGTCTGTAGTACGTCATCTTCGTGGTGCAATTTTAATGGCCACCACCCATCGAAACTTCATGAAACTGTGGGGGTTGAAGCACTAATACTCCTCGATGTCCCATAAAAAATTACGCATTTTTTAAACGAAATTAGCCTAGAAAAAAACGGGTTGCATTATTTTTGGAACGTCACTCGTGCTTCTCCCCACATACATCCCGCGAAATGACCACTATGATTAAAATTCGTGAAATTAGAGATAATACAGAAGCTTATTGACAATTATTCTTCCCACCCCCGATACGCGAGGGAAACATGGAAGATGGCTCTAAAAACTGGCTAACGCCGGAGACACACTGATCCGCCAAAACATTATGACCACCTATTTAATAGCCGATATGTCCGCCTTTGTCACGGCTACCAACGGCGACGCATCGTGCCATGGAATCAATGAGGCCTTGGTAGGTCTCTGGCACCACACCTGCACACACAAGGCACATAATTCCCATAATTTCCCAGCAGGGTGCAATGAGCATTGACGCCTTGTTCAATCTCATCCCAGATGTTTTCGATCGGATTCAGATCTGGAGCCGGCCTTTGTGGCCGAGCGGTTCTAGGCGCTTCAGTCCGGAACCGCGCTGCTGCTACGGTCGCAGGTTCGAATCCTGCCTCGTGCATGGATGTGTGTGGTATCCTTAGGTTAGTTAGGTTTAAATATTTCTAAGTCTAGGGGACTGATGACCTCAGATGTTAAGTCCCATAGTGTTCAGAGCCATTTTAACCATCAGATCTGGAGAGTTGGGGACCTACACATAAGTTGGAACTCGCCACTGTGTTGCTGGAACTACTACATCACACTGCTGGCCTTGTGCTGTGGCCCATTATCTTGTTGAAAAATGCGAAACATGTTCGTGATGAAGGGGTGTATGTGGTCTGCAATCAGGATTCGATACGCTTTGACCGTCATTGTGTCTTGCACGAGCTCCACTGAACCCTGGAATGCGCAATTGAATGTTACCCAGGCCATAATGGAGCCACCGCCATCTTGTCTCCGTCCCGCAGTACAGGTGTGAAAGAGCTGTTCCCCTGAAAGACGACGGATTCGCACCCTCCCATCGGCATGATGAAGAAAATATCGGGGAATCATCAGACCATGCAACGGTCTGCCATTGCGCCAACGTACAGTGCGGATTGTCACGTGCCCACTTCAGTCGTAGTTGCCGATGTCGTGGTGTTGACATATTACATGTATGGGTCGTCGGCTGCGGAGTCCCATCGTACGGAGTTTTCAGGGCATTGAGTGTTCAGACACACTTGTAGTCTGACCAGCATTAAAGTCTGATGTTAGTTACGCCACAGTTCGCTGCCTGTCCAGTTTTACAAGTCTGCACATCCTGCGACGTCCGATATATGTAATGAGGAGTGGCTGCCCAACCCCACAACGCCCGGTCGTGGTTTCACGTTGGTGTCGTCACATGTTGAAGACACTCACCATAGCACTCCTCGAACACCCGACAAGTCGTTCAGTTTCCGAAATGCTCGTGCTGAGTCTCCGGGCCATTACAATCTGCCCTCAGTCAAACTCAAATATATCCCCATTCTCCACACGGACAGCACGCTCACTGATACTACACACACCGTGCATGTGTCTCACTAGCAGTCTTTCCTCGCCAGGTGACGCTGCAATCACCTGGACAGATTTATATCGATATTAGGTCGGTGGTCATAATGCTCTTGCGAAGGGCCTAACGATGCTCAGAAAGGAAAGGCTAAATGCTGTTGGCAGCGACGTGCTTATTGCTTTTAGGAGTAGTTTATCTCGTAGCGAAAATGAAGTAGATAGTTCCTGTGCTTTAGTAAGGGTAGAGGTCGTTCTTGGCAACCGGAATAAAATAATAAATGTATCATTTTACTGACCTCCCATCTGAGATCCTACAATTGCAGAAACTTTCAAAGAAAACTATAGTCTAATATCAAACACGTACCCGAGTCATACAATTATAGTTGATGGTGACTTCAACTTACATTCGATATGTTGGCTAAAATACATATTTAAATCCGGAGGTATGCATAAAACATCTTCCGAAATCGTGCAGAACGATTCTCTGAAAATTATTTCGAGCAGTTCATGAGCCCGCTCGAATAGTTAACGCTTGTTAAAAAAAAACAGCAACAAATAGACCTGGGCTAATAACAAGCATCAAAACGGATACAAGGATTAGTAAACACAGGTTTTTCGTAGTGAGACTAAATACCGTAGCTCCTAAATCCACCGCCGGATGGAGTGGCCGAGCGGTTCTAGGCGCTACAGTCTGGAACCACGCGACCGCTGCGGTCGCAGGTTCGAATCCTGCCTCGGGCATGGGTGTTTGTGATGTCCTTACTTTAGTTAGGTTTAAGTAGTTCTAAGTTATAGGGGACTGATGACCACAGCAGTTAAGTCCCATAGTGCTCAGAGCCATTTGAACCATTTCCTAAATCCACCAAAAGTAAACGAAAAATATATTTATTCAAAGGAGCAAATAAAAATTCGCTTGACGCCTTCCTGAGAGACAATTTCCACTTCTTACAAATGAACAATATAATTACAGACCAGATGCGGCTTGAGCGCAAAGAAATAGCATCGACAGAAATTAAGAGATTTATGCCAAATAAATTGACAAGCAACGGAACTGATGAAACGAAACGGGTCAGAAAACTTTTGCAGAAACAAAAACAAAACTATGCCAAATTCAAACGAACGCAAAATCTCCAAGACTGGCGATCTTTTACAGAAGCTCGAAATTTAGCGTGGACTTCAATGCGAGATGCTTATAATAGTTTCCACAACGAAACTTTGTCTCGAAACCTGGCAGAAAATCCGAAGAGATTCTGACCGTATGTAAAGTATGCTAGCGGCAAGACACAATCAATGCCTTCTTTGCCCGATAGCAATGGAAAAACTACCGATGACAGTGCTGCAAAAGCGCAGTTACTAAACACATCCTTCCGAAGTTCCTTCACCAAAGAAGACGAAGTAAATATCCCAGAATTCTAATAAAGAACAGCTGTTAACATGACTAACCTAGAAATATACATCCACAGAGTAGTGAAGCAACTTCAGCAACATAAAGAAGCAAGTCTTCTGGTCCATATTTTATGCCAACTAGGTTCCTTTCAGAGTATACTGACGTAATAGCTCCAAACTTAACAATCATATACAGCCGCCTGTTCGACGTAAGTTCAGTATCCAAAGACTGGAATGTTGCACAGGTCACACCAATATTCAAGAAAGACAATAGGAGTAAACCACTAAATTACAGGCTCATATCATTAGCATCGATATGTAACAGGATTTTGGACTATGTATTGTGTTCGAAGAATATGAACTACCTCGAAGAGAACGGTCTATCGACACATAGTCAACACGGATTTAGAAGACATCATTCTTGTGAATCACAACTATATCTTTAGTCACACGAAGTGTTGAGTGCTATCGACAAGGGACTTCAAGTTGATTCCATATTTCTAGATTTCCAGAAGGCTTTTGACTCCGTATCCGATAAGAAGCTTCTAATCAAATTGCGTGCTTATGGAATATCGTCTCAGTTATGCTACTGGATTTGTGATTCCCTGTCAGAGAGGTCACAGTTCGTAGTAACAGAAGGGAAGTCATCGAGTAAAACAGAAGTGATTTCTGGCGTTCTCCATGGTAGTGTTATAGGTCATCTGCAGCTCCTTGTCTATATAAACGATTTAGGAGACAATCTGAGCAGCCGTCTTAAGTTTTTTGCAGATCATGCTGTCGTTTATCGTCTAGTACAATCATACGAAGATCCAAACTGTAAAACGCTTTAGAAAAGATATCTGTATGGTGTGAAAAAATGGCAATTAACCCCAAGTAATAAAAAGTGTGAAGTCATCCAGATGAGTGGTAAAAGGAATCCGTTAAACTTCGGTTACACGATAAAACAATCAAATCTAAATGTCATAAATTCGACTAAATATATGGGAATTACAATTACGAACAACTTAAATTGGAAAGAACAGACAGAAAATGTTGTCGGGAAGGCGAACCAAAGATTGCGTTTTATTGTCAGAACGCTTGGAAGATGCAACAGATCTATTAAAGAGATTGCTTGTCGATCGTCTTTTGGAGTACTGCTGCGCAGCGTGGGAACCTTACCAGCTAGAACTAATAGAGTATACCGAGAAAGTTTAAAGAAGGGCATAACGTCATCACGTTTTATATTATTAAGAAAGAGGGGAGAGAGTGTCACGAACATGATACAGGGTGTGTAGTGGACATCATTATAACAAAGGCGTTTCTCATTGCGGCGGGATCTTCTCATGAAATTTCAATCATCAACTTTCTCCTCCGAATACGAAAATATTCTGTTGACGCTGGCCTACATAGGAAGAAACGATCATCACAATAAAATAAGTGAAATCAGAGCTCGCGTGTAGGTATATAGATGTTCGTTTTTCCGCTCCCTATTCGAGAGTGGAATAATAGGGAATTAGTATGAAGGTGGTTCGATGAACCCTCTGCCAGGCACTTAAATGTGATTTGCCGAGTAGACATGAAGATGTAGATGGGATCAGTTAATGGTGGCAAATGTACCCTCCGCCATACACCATCAAGTGACTTGTGGAGTATTGACTGATGTAGATGTAACCGTGTCTTCTCAAAATGTGTTCCTGCACAGAATTCGCCCAGTAGCTAAAATAAACTGATACCGATTTTCGTTTACAGCACAGTGTCACAGCAACAGCCATTCGCGCGCACGATCCGTATATTTCCAGGGAAGACATCCAGAGTAATGCATAGGCTTGCGGAGTTTCGCAAGATGTCGAATCTTGTTAGGAACAGAATGTCAACAGTGGTACCCCAGTTTAAGTAGCTAACCAAAGATATGTTATAATAGAAGTACACTGCTTTTAAAAAAGTTGTTTGTGTCACCAGTAATACGTTCGTTTAATACATAGCAGTAATAATGACTGTACACTAAATGAACAGATTTTAGGAAACACAAAATACTATTTTAGAAACTTTGAAAGTCTGCTATGAAAACAGTCTTTGAATGTAGTAATTCTGTTGAAATTCTCTTCGAGACGACATTCGAACACAAAAGTGTCTCTGTAGGGCTGTGCGTTATTTTGGTATCGGTCTCTCTTCGATTTCTTATTTACGCACACGAAACGCTCAATCGCTCTGCTCACAGCTTTCCTGGAGGCAACATGGACCGTGCAAGCGAATACTGTAGTTGTTGCCGTGCAACTGCCGACACTCAGAACTGCATATGCACATTCATTTTAGTTTATTTTATCGACTGGACAATGATGTGGAAGCACATTTTGGGAAGACGCTATCACAGGGCAAGTGACTGCGAAATTTTAATATTTTCATTTATATTTTTATCTTGAAAAGCTTATATAGATTTTGTATTATAATTCTGATGTTGAAGGCTTTCTCCTTCTTCTATTTTAATTCTTCTGGATTTTCAAAGGTGGGTGAGCCTACGCTTTAACATTTACTTGAACAACAAAACATCGCATCCGTTATGGATAAAATCAAAATTGAAATTACTATTCAGGCACTATCACTGTGACATCATTCATGCACTGTGTGATAAAATTAAGTTTCATCGGAATGGACCAGTGCCCGCCTTAATTCAAACGACTTTTTTGGTAAAATTCTAATGCAATAGGTCTTTTTTAACTCTGTCGTCTCGTTGGAACATGATGACTTTTTAGTTCTGGCACCTTTTAAAACCAAATCCCATAAAGACACTATTTTCTCCCAGACTTACCTTGCTGCCCTTGAAGTCCAGCTCTGTGTAATAAAGACAGTGAAGTTTTCGCAAGTTGGTTACTTCTTTGTGTTGTTCGTAATATCGCAGAATATGCTGCTTGATGACGCATTTATCGGGCAGTCAGTGGGGTGTTTATTGCGTGCTTCTTCTTTGTTACAATTACTACTCCGATTATCATCGTGTCTCTCGTTCCGTAACTTGCACACCATATGCTTACTCAGTTTCAATATTTTATTTTCATTTTTCATCACCTTTT
Source organism: Schistocerca cancellata (assembly GCF_023864275.1). Taxonomy (NCBI): domain Eukaryota; kingdom Metazoa; phylum Arthropoda; class Insecta; order Orthoptera; family Acrididae; genus Schistocerca; species Schistocerca cancellata. The sequence goes on along the minus strand of NC_064629.1, from coordinate 213,545,769 downwards.
TCGTCTGCACTGTTGCTGTTCTCCTTATCTTTGTTAATGAATATCAGACGTTAACAGCATGCCGCCGCGGCTTTTCAGGAAGACATTTCACGCTTTCACTTTCTGTGCTTGCACTACGAGTTAACCCTCGCAGTACCAAGCCATTTTCCGTAACGTGTATTACCAAAGGGGGGAGGGGGTAGCCGGCCGCGGTGGTCGTGCGGTTCTAGGCGCTCCAGTCCGGAGCCGCGCTGCTGCTACGGTCGCAGGTTCGAATCCTGCCTCGGGCATGGATGTGTGTGATGTCCTTATGTTAGTTAGGTTTAATTAGTTCTAAGTTCTAGGGGACTGATGACCACAGCAGTTGAGTCCCATAGTGCTCAGAGCCATTTGGGGAGGGGGGTACCTCGTGCCCACCATAAAAGAGTTAAAAAGAAATAAAATTCATTAATTGTTCTTGAATTACGTTAATAACATATTTTTGAAAGATCTGTTGATGTATAATCAGGATCTAGAACCTCAATGTTTCTTTCAAAACTGTTTTTAAAAATGCATTTTAATTTTATATCTTTCACTTACTTCGTCATTTAAGTTTATGAAGTCTAATTATCTTGAGAAAAATTAGTAGTAAAAGATGATATAGTACTACTGAAGTACACTTCACTATAATCAAAAATATTGCAAAAACTTGAGGTAATATACAAATAGCTTAGGTACATAAGATACTTTTATGAGAAGAATTATTCACCACGTTCTTCGGAATCTACTTCACACTTGGAACCACCAACAGTTTTTTTGTTGTGTTTACCACAAGTGTATTGAAAGGTGGCTACACTGAGCCACAGCGCCAGAGATCGCGCCAGAGAGTATTGTTCCGCCGCCTCCACTGGCAGTGATTATTGAGAAGTAGCGGCAGGCAGTTCTTGCCAAGAAGTTGTGGTGGACACTGCTTGTCGTGAAGTCGGAGTGAGATGTGATAGTGGAGAGTGTTGTTCCATGTTTTATGCAGTTATTTGATGGGAGAGATAGCAGATGTTATACTAATGGAGATATTGTAATGATCAGAGTGCATTTCGTCAATATATATGAAGGTAATAAAACGCTATGTTCTTTTATTATTTGTGTGTCTCAAATAATGCATCATTACAGGTTCAGTCAACAAAGCATCTGGCTTGTGTTCTTGTATTAGAGTGTAATTTTGGTTTTCTTGCACAATTATAGTATTTCTAATTTTCTTTTATCACGTCAATATTTAAAAATTCTTGTCTTGTTGAAGAAGAACCGTGCCAGATGTGTGTTGAGTCATACTACCACATACAGAACAGCTTTACTTGTGCTTGTTGTGGCGTTGGTTTTATAGTTGCTGGGGACTTAATTAATTAATTGTGTTAATGAAAATTTTCATTTCATTCTTTGTTGTTGTTCTATGCAGTCAGATTGTGTACTAATACTAGTCAGGGCCAGCCGTTTACGAAACAGCGTAATCGGACTTACAGCTACTAAAAAAATATCTGCAGTATTATTTTAATTAAGCCCCCATTCACGTGGCGACCGCTGCTTCGGATCGTCCCTTGGAATTCTTCTGATTGTGAAAATAGTAGACAGTAGTATTGTTGTAGTAATTTGTAGTTTAGTAATTGTAGGTATATTGCATGTGTAGATTTGGTAATTGTCATTCTTCTTATAGTATTTCATAATTTAATTTTGTTGTCTTGTATACGCATTTGACGATTTAGTGCAATTATTTCAATTGTTTGTCAATCGTGTTTGAGGGAAACATCTCGTGTGAATGGTATTGTTGGAGATAAGGTGTCATTGCGTGTAATTTTCGTACAGTGACGAGCTTTGTATGTTTTGTAAATGATTACGCGATCTATGAAAAAGGCAAAAATGATGGATAGTGAGAATAACGAAATTGTTGACATGGCGAACTCGCCAACAGAGGAAAACAGTGTCATAAATAATGTAGTGGAAAACAATTTAATAAGCAGGGAAAATAGTCCGGAACCAGTTCAAAATTTTTCACAATCAAAAAATTTTCAGAATACGAGATTAGCGACAGAAGATATGCAGCGGTTGATGGGTGCTATATTACAGTTGGGATCACAGATGGGAACTTTGCGATCTGAATTAAAAACAGAAATAGGAACAATTAAAACCAAGATGAAAGCAATGACAACACGGTTAGGCTCACAAATAGGAACAAGTAAACCGAGATGGAAACAATGGGAACACACTTAGGCTCACGAACAGGGACATGTTTCAAAAAAATGAAAGATGAATCAAAGAAAGAAAGTAGAGAAGAAGTACAACCGATTCTGAATGCTCACAATAATAGTTTAATTTCAATAGAAATTAGACAAGAGGAACAGGACAGAGAACAGGAAGAAAGAGATCGCGTGATAGTACAAAAATTTTCAGAATTGAATTTACAACGTGTGCACGATAAGGAAGAAATAATTGAAAGAATCGAGGAATCCGTTCCAAATGACAGAATAAATAACTTAACGCAACAGTGTGAACAGTTAACTACTAAATGTGACAATACCGAAACCCGAGTCGCGACACTTACGGAAAACGTAAATAAACAGAAAGAAAAAATAGGTGACTCATCGGAAAGAGTTGAGGAGATCTCAGATAAACTGACAAGTCTTAGTTTAAATGGGGACAGAGATTCAGATGACACAGCTCCATTGCCATTTTCAGAAACCGAAGAGTACCAGAACATAAATAAGCATGTTGAAAATCAGGGAAAAATTAATGAACGCGTTAAAAGGGAGTCTGAGGCAATAGGAAAGCAAGTCAAACAAATTGAAAGCAAAATCGTAGGAAAGGACGGTAGAAGAAATTTGGAATCACTGATAGCAGCGGGTTTTGAAGATAGTAATTTATTTCATTTACGAGAAGCAACAAGAGAGCGCCAGGCGCGCGAACTTTACAATAATCGACATTCGGAGTGGGACAGACGCGGTAGGTCTTTGTCGCCGCGAGGAGAAGACTTTGACTGTAAACACTTTTTGACTGTTCGGAAATTTAAGATCTTCCGCAATTCTAACAATGACGTACATCCATGTTCATGGTTAGATCAATTTACGTACGCACTTCCACCAAATTGGCCACTAAGTCACAAACTGAAATTTATGTGCAGCTATTAATGTCCTCAGGGGATTCACTACTCTAAGTGAATATGTGCCGTAGCGAGCATAGGGCCCCGAGCTGTAGTGGTGCTATTTCTCTTTTAGTTTTCTGTACCGCTGCCTACTCTTTTACTATTCTTTGCATCTATCGAAACAACTCTTCGACTATCAATCTATCTAGAGAGCGTGTAAAAATAACCGGATATGACTATTTTACCTAAAAGCGACTTCGGAAATTACCGTTTGGACTTTACCTTCAGCAGCATTCATTCGTAGCTTAAATGAAATTTTACCTGTTTATCTTCGTGACAATATTACTTCATATGTTGACGACATTCTTATTGCTAAACATTCTTGGAGTGAGCACAACAAAATTTTGGATTCATTATTACGTATTTTTGCAAGAGTTGGCATTACGGTGAACTTAGAAAAATCTGAATTTGGTCGTTCTCAGGTGAAATTTCTCGGTCACATTATTTCTACAGAAGGTATTCTTCCTGATCCAGAAAAACTAGACGCTATTCGAAATTATGCTGTTCCTACCACAAAACGTGATGTTCGTAGTTTCCTTGGTGTCTGTAATTTTCTTAGACGCTTTGTTAGATTGGACAATTTGGCCACACCTCGTTTATGTGAACTATCTGGAAAGAAATCTAATTGGTGTTGGGATGAGGAAGCTCAGTCAGAATTTGAACAACTCCGTGATGCTTTAGTTGCTGCTCCACTTCTTTCACACCCGGATTTATCTAAAGATTTTTGTTTGGCGACGGACTCATCATACAAAGGCCTAGGTGCACATTTATTTCAAGAGATAGAAGAAAACGGCGTTGTAGTACAAAAGACTATTGCATTTGGAAGTCGTGTTCTTTCTAAATCAGAAAGGAATTATTCCATTACGGAACTTGAAGCTTTGGCGGTTGTTTGGGCTTTTACAAAATTTCGGACATTTTTGTTTGGCAGACATACTAAGGTTTACACCGATCATCGAGCTCTGGAATTTCTTATGTCGACAAAATTAACTCATGGCAGATTGTCACGAAGGGCGTTGTACCTACAGGAATTTGATTTTAGTATTGTTTACATACAGGGTTCTTCAAATATTGTTGCTGATGCTTTATTACGTGCACCTATGGGTTTGAAACAAAGTGCTGAAGAGGACTGCAAGGAAAACAATTATTGTTTGATGTATATTCAAGGTGTTGCGTTTGAGAACTTTATTTCGTCTTCGCTCCAGGACATCGCTAAGGAGCAAAATAAGGATCTAATCTGGAAGGACATTAAGGAGAAGTGGAGGAGAAAGGAAAGCGTAGCGATTAGACAGCATTATTTAGTTCGCAATGACATTCTTTTTAAACGAAAATCGGTCGACAACTCTGTTTGGTTAGTTTGTATTCCTGATGAGTGGGTTAATAAGCTGATTTGGTATACGCATTTCAGTTATGCACACTTTGGTCCCAGAAAATGCTTTCATAAATTACGAGAAAATTGCTACTTCAATAATATGGAAAAACGTATTCGATTTGTTCTTGCCAAATGCAAATTATGTCAAAAGGCTAAGCCGCCAACAATTTCTCACAGAGCACCGTTGTTTCCTATCATTCCAGCGAAATTAAAGGACATGGCTGCAGTTGATTTGTTTGGTCCAGTGGTTCGATCTACTAATGGTTTTGCGTACATTTTCGTAGCAGTGGAACTGACGTCAAAATATGTGTCTCTCACACCTTTACGCAAATCAACAGCTCGTTCAGTATCTAATGCTTTCATTAACCATTTTCTTAAAGAAGTGGGTCATGTTGATAAGGTTATATCAGATAATGGATCACAGTTTCGTTCTAAAATTTGGCTTCGTACTCTACAGCGTCGTAAAAATAAACCAATTTTCATTTCACTTTTTCACCCCCAATCTAACGCTTCAGAGAGATGGATGAAGGAAATCAATAAATTGTGTCGTCTTTATTGTCATCAGAATCACAGAATGTGGGATCAGTATCTTCATATTTTTCAAAACATTCTGAATGAACTCCCTAATGATTCAACTTCTTTACCGCCTATATTGATATTAAAAAACAAAGCACCGACAAATCGCATTTCTGAAATCGTTCCTTTTCCGCCTTCACGGAAACTGCGGCATTCTGAAGTTGTCAACCTGGCTCTGCAAAATATTGCATCTGCGGCTGCTAGAAGAGTGAAATCAGCAAAGCGTCCTGGTCGTTTAAAAATCTTGTCAGTTGGTCAGAAAGTGTTAATTAAGTCTCATCGTTTGTCTCACAAAGGAAAAGGCTTGTGTCGCAAATTTTTTCTGCTTTATAACGGCCCATATAGAATTCGCAAAATTATTCATGATAACACTGTCGAAGTAGAAACTCTGAAATCACGACGCTCTAAGGGAATACATCATATATCTAACGTTAAAATTTTTGTGGAATGACATACTTTCGAGAAACCAACAGTTTACGTAAACATGCAGAGAATACAAGGATACCGCGCTGTGTTTTGGCGGCGCGGCGGCACATACTCAAAGCAACAGTGAAGTCTGCGCGCCGCACAAGGCAGTCGTTGACCACAAACAATTGCTTTCTACGTCACGCGCCTACAGCTGATCGAGCGCTCGGTGCGAATGCACTGACAGCCGTAAACAAATACACAGTTTAATTTCTCCGATTAAATTCAGTATAAAGCTATAGTGACTTGATGAATTATGTTATTAACATTCAGTATTTTTCAGGATACGGTTCTATAAAATATTTAAGAACTTCAGGTAAATTCTGTGCGTGTCCGACGTTAAGACGACTTGCTATCGAGAAATTTTCAGGAAGAATGTAATTTCCAAGAAGAAACTAATAAACTAAAAAAAAGGTAACTGTTAATTGAGTTCATTTTCAGGTAACATATTTCCACTTAGGTACGTACTTTAGACATAATTTGCTGCTCGCGATTACGTGATTCATACTTTGTGCTAAATTTCATGTTCTATGAATTTACTTGTGAAGCGACGTGCTTGCGTACGTTAACTGATTTTGACAATGATTATTAATGAACTGAGTTGTAACTTGTGTATATTATGCATCGCTTGGCTGCTATGCTTTTTCACTGATGTCATATTTTTTAATTATGTGCCTGCTGTGCTTATTTATTTGGATTATAATTGTCACCTGATTAATTGTGCTGACTGTGGTTATGTATGTAGGTTACACTTTGTGATCTATCTGCTTGCGCCTTCATGTTTACTTATTAAGATGACATATGAACATTTATTTGCTTATGCTGATATGATGCTAATGACCTGTTTATTACGTAAGGTATATGTTTACTGCTATGCGTATGGATTGCATATTTATACATTTCTGTTTGTCGTCACAACTACTCTTTAATTTGGTATATAGCAATGCTGATGTACAGTGTACGAACATAGAGTTTAGGTTACACTATGGTATTAGTTACAGATTGTTCGCTTGGCAGAGCCTCGTTGTAAGAATTGTGCTGCATCCACTTGTTGACATTCTGTTCACTACTGGTATATTTACTCGCTATTGCTTGTTTTGCTTACGCTCAGTGCTTTATATTTTAACATAAGAAAATGAACTGCAGTAATTCGACGAGCTACTTTAGTACAAGAAACGTCATAGAAGTCACATGAGCTGGAGGTTTTATGGAAGCTGTATAAATTTATGCTAATAGGAAGGAAGCTAACGACATGATATACCAAAACTAGGTTTAGACCATTGACAGTTATTACACTGCATTTTTCGTGAGCAATTGAAATAGGAAGTGACACTTGACACAAGAAATACTCCACATGTTTGCTTCTGTTTGCCATAATTCTTGAAGTGGTGTACACACTGTGAAATATTATGATCATTCACACTCCGTAATCGTACTTAATTACTGAGAGTTATTCGAACTAAGTCTGTTAGAGGTCATGTATGCATCTCTTTGTTTATAATTCATAATGAGTAGAAGATTTTGGCTCAGATGGATTACACAGAGGTTGTGTGTTGACAGTGTGTCTTCGGATTGTATGGGATGATGAGGTTTGCATTAGGATTTTATCTGTACTTGTTCGAGGAGACTGACTAGAGGAAAGAGTTGTTATGGAAGTGAAATGATATTGGCGATAAGGTTTATATGTGTCGACGTATTGAAGAGATATTATTGAGGTATTATTGAGATTACATGAAGTTGATGATTATTGGAGTTTTTGTGGACAAGAGGTAAGGTAAATGCTATTGATGATAAGATTTATATGTATCGACGTAAGAGGTATTATTGAAGTATTGAGATTATGGGATGCTAATGATTATTGGAGTTTTGGTGTATAAGAGGTAAAGTAAGTGAGGTGCATTTTTTTTTGTTTTGTTGGTCTATATGGAACAAGGAGGATGAAGATAGCAGACTAGAACACTAAAGTAGAAGGAAGATTGTCTACACACACTTTGTTAAATCACTAAGCAGTATGTATTTTTTTTGTGGGAGAGAGGAAGTATTTGCATATCTTGGCTCACTGACAGTTGTTCAGCAACCGTACATTTTGATTTAGCTTGGCAAACATTGGTCTTGACATGATGACTATGACGTTGACTTAACTATTATTGACTGTTATACATTGCTGCCACTACCACTTGATACACATGATGAACATCAAATTTTGACAGAATTGCAATTACACAGTTAACACTATTCAATTACACAGTAGTACTTAATGTGGATGAAAGATGAGTGAGTGTGTTTTGTGTGTTTTCCTTTCCTAATCCTACCCACCTATCTCCTAAATATTATTTTATTTGTTTGTAGTGGCTTGCACTGACACCCATAAATATTATAGGTTTACTGATGTTTGTGTACTTGTAATAGTTAATATGACAATTATCTGACATCATTTGTGTGTTTGTTATGATTTGTATGTTTAGTGTAAAAGCATTTGTATGTGTATTCAAACTATTGTTCATGCTTCAACTGTCTGAGTAGTGATGGTGAATATTATGAACTGTTACCTGCACTTTTCAACATGATGTGTGACACTTAGAAATGTTTTAATTTCTGCTGATGAACAGTGTGATCAGTGATAGTAAATATTATGGACTGTTACTTGTACTTTTTCTACATGATTGGTGCCACTAGGACATGTTTAATTTCTGCTGATGAACAGTGTGATCAGTGATAGTGAATATTATGGACTGTTACTTGTACTTTTTCTACATGACTGGTGCCAATAGGACATGTTTAATTTCTGCTTATAAACTCTGATGAACAGTGTGATCAGTGATAGTGAATATGATGGACTGCTCTCTGCACCTACTCATCATTGCTGGGTGCAACTGATGGAACTGCTTTTATTGAAATGATGTCACTTGTTGCTCTCTGCACCTACTCAACAATACTGGGTGCACAGATGGAGCTACTTCTATGGAAATGATGTCATTTGTCGGTGTCAGCACCTGCTCATCATTGCTGGGTGCAACTGATGGAACTGCTTTTATTGAAATGATGTCACTTGTTGCGGTAGCACCTGTTCCACAATGCTGGGTACCACTGATGAACTGCTTCTGGTGAAATGATGTCACCTGATGCTGTCTGCACCTGTTCCACAATGCTGGATGCTACAGATGGAACTGCTTCTACTGAAATGATGTTACTTCTTGCTGTCTGCACCTGCTCAACATTGCTGGGTGCCACTGATGGACTGCTTCTACTGAAATGATGTCACCTGATGGTGTCTGCACCTACTCAACATTGCTGGGTGCCACTCATGAACTGCTTCTGCTGAAATGATGTCACCTGATGGTGTCTGCACCTACTCAACATTGCTGGGTGCCACTGATGAACTGCTTCTGCTGAAATGATGTCACCTGATGGTGTCGGCACGTGTTCCTCAATGCTGCGTGCAACTGATGGACTGCTTCTACTGAGATGATGTCACTTGTTGCTGTTGCACCTATTCGACAGTGCTGGGTGCTACTGCTGGAACTGTCAACTACTTGTTGTGAAAGCATTTTATGTAAATATTTGTATAAACTGATTTTTTGTGTATTACTGTTTGTGAAAAGTTATGAGACTCTTACCTGTACATATTCGTCATTGCTGACGCTATTGATTGAACTGTTTAACCACATGATATTTGTGTAAACTATTATGTAAAGTCATATGTATGAAAAAATTTGTATTCCTTACTGTAATTTTATATATTAGGCTATTGAAAGGTCAGTGCAAAGCCAAAATTTTATCTAGTTATATGATATTTACGTATTAATATTATCTTTTATTTTTGTCTGTAATTTTTTTTTGACGAATTTGGTGGTATTTTCACCACCAATGCTGGCAAAAATACCATCAAATTCTAGCCCGTGGAGGAGGGGCATATGAAAGGTGGCTACACTGAGCCACAGCGCCAGAGATCGCGCCAGAGAGTATTGTTCCGCCGCCTCCACTGGCAGTGATTATTGAGAAGTAGCGGCAGGCAGTTCTTGCCAAGAAGTTGTGGTGGACACTGCTTGTCGTGAAGTCGGAGTGAGATGTGATAGTGGAGAGTGTTGTTCCATGTTTTATGCAGTTATTTGATGGGAGAGATAGCAGATGTTATTCTAATGGAGATATTGTAATGATCAGAGTGCATTTCGTCAATATATATGAAGGTAATAAAACGCTATGTTCTTTTATTATTTGTGTGTCTCAAATAATGCATCATTACAGGTTCAGTCAACAAAGCATCTGGCTTGTGGTCTTGTATTAGAGTGTAATTTTGGTTTTCTTGCACAATTATAGTATTTCTAATTTTCTTTTATCACGTCAATATTTAAAAATTCTTGTCTTGTTGAAGAAGAACCGTGCCAGATGTGCGTTGAGTCATACTACCACATACAGAACAGCTTTACTTGTGCTTGTTGTGGCGTTGGTTTTATAGTTGCTGGGGACTTAATTAATTAATTGTGTTAATGAAAATTTTCATTTCATTCTTTGTTGTTGTTCTATGCAGTCAGATTGCGTACTAATACTAGTCAGGGCCAGCCGTTTACGAGACTTGCGTAATCGGACATACAGCTACAAAAAATATTTGCATTTTAAATAAATTAAGCCCCCATGCAGTATCTCTTAGAATTGTTGCAGATTATTGTTGTTTTCTTCACTTTGTTGTACTTTTCTGCTTTGAACGGCTTTCACTAACACACAAATGACTTCTACTTTTACCTCCATGAGCTTCCTTTGCACCGAAGTTCAGCTTGATTTTGCGTCCGAGAATACCCTCCATACCTGAAACTACAGGCTTTAGCAGTCCTGCATACTTGTAGCCCTTCCTTCAATGTATGGTTTCGTGTGCTGTGGTCCCAGTTCTTGAAGAAGATGTCATCGCTTACTAGGTTTTTTCTTATTCCAGTCCGAGAAATTCGACAAAAATAGTGTATAAATATTTACCACTGCTATGTCCACAAGAGTACAGAAAACTGACTGCGGTCACCTTCTTGTAGCCCCCTTAGTTGAATATTTCCTCACCATTTGATATATCGTGTCAACGCCACCTTTAGTCTCATTATAAAATAAATTTATAACTGTTTTCTTCTTATTGTCAGTAGGTGAACCAATTGTAGCATCATAATGTTGAGACGATAGAAACAGCAGATACCTTTTGGATTTTTCACGGGGGATATGAGAAACAATTGTGATTGGAATATTTCCAGTACTAGTCTCACAGAAAGCAAATTTACTAGAATATAATTCTCGTCTTGACATATCTTTCAGTTCTTGGGGTGTATGTTTCCTATTAGCTTGCAATGTGCCCACGAGAGTTAGCTTGTGATTCCTCCATAGATCTTCGGCCAAATCAATTGAAGTGTAATATCTGTCTGTGCTGACATTTCGCCCTGAATTATGTATAGGAACCACCGGGCGTTTGATCACAGCTGCAGCGGAATTTGATTATTGTGTACCATCGTTTCTTTTCCTTGCATAAGGCTCCATGCTGATAACATATCTGGTTTTATCGCCTGTGAGCATGCATATAAGTATACCGTATTTACCAGGTCTTTCCTTCATGAAGACCTTGAAGGGACACCTGCCACGGAACAATGACAACACTTCATCAATAATAGTTGCATCCCAACAGAATAATATTTTGGCAGTAATTCATTTATTTTATCAAAAACTTCTCATATTGCGATAGCTTCGCGACTCTCTGTCATCAAATTTTACTATTTTAGTAAGCTGCTGGAATCTGGTTCGGCTTATGGTAGCAGTATAAACAAACTTTCCTGAAGTGTAAGACCATAAATCTGACCACAAATCTGTAACAGAAGATTCACTGTCTGTTGTCATGGGTATTTTCTGCCTCAATGCCTCTTTATTTGCATGCTTTATTATGATGTTGACAATGTCTGGGGACCAAAACTTTTCAAATGATTCTCTTATTGTTCTTATTTTACCTTCGTCTCTTATGCCTTCTCTTTCTGTCACTATGTTTTATGCTACTCGACTTCTAATGTGAGGAGGTTTGGAGCTATAAATTTTTTTAGTGCTTGTAGTATACTTTTCACTAATCTCGCAAGCTGCGTCGTCATCAGTTGCAGGTGCCCAGAGTTCATCTTCAGCATCTGTAGGTACTTTATCACTGTCCAAATCCTCGCACACAACACATTCCTCTTTAGGTTCACTCACTAAATCTTCAGTTTCATCAAATTAAATATGAGAATCTATAGATTCTTCCAAAATATGTGATATTTCTCTGCCAGTAAGTAACTTTCGATACATTTTCAATCACAGTTGTATCTAACGGACTAAGTGCCACTGAACAGGAAACAATAAAGAACCAAAGGGAAATGAATCTTTGTTGAGACCATTGTTGCCGTCATCCCAGAGAAATATAATGTCCGCATGTTCTAAGGTCATGTAATACTATTATCTATTATTTGTGGGGTAAGATGACCGTTGTGGGAAGTCGCATCTTTTGACCGCCTTCGTTAGACTTAAATTTTCCGATCTTAGGCTTAAACGAAAAATGTAAAACAATAATAGGCTCTGGAAGAAGACTTCATTACAGACAGTAAATGTTTTTTACAAAATTTTAAAAAATAAAGTACCTGAGTAGATTTCAATATTTTCAAAAGGTGGGCATAAATTCCCCCCCCCCCCCCCCTCCCCTCCGCGCCTTGGTATTGCAAGGGTTAACAACGCGCTTCAATTTCATTTTTAACTTGGCTTACCTAGTTACGTGACCATTTCAGTTCCTCATAATGCTCGGTTTACGGTTCACTTAATCGGCGTAGAGCAATAGACACTGATCAGCCAGAACATAATGACCACCGACCTGCTATACATATAAACCCGTCCAAGCGATAGCAGCGTCGCCTGGCGAGGAATGACTGCTAGTCAGACACACGCACTATGCATGTAGTATCAGTGAGCGTGCTGTCCGTGTGTAGAAAGAGAAAGACGCAAGATAGGGCGGACTGTGATGGCCTGGAGCCTCGGCACGAGCATTCCGGAGAATGCAGGAGGAATGCAGTGGTGGGTGTCTTCAACACGTGCCGAAAGCAGGGTGAAACCACGTCCAAGCATCGTGGGGTGTGGCGGCCACCTCTCATTACAGATGTCGGACGTCGCAGTCTAGGCAGACTGGTAAAATACCACAAGCGGCGATCTGTGGCGAAACTGACGTCAGACTTTAAAGCTGGCAGAGTACAGGTGTGTCTGCACACAGTGCACCGCAAACTCCTAACGATCAGCATCCGAAGCCATGTGCCAATTTTATCATCACGACATCGGCAACTACGACTGAAATTTGCATGTGACCATCGGCACTGGACGATGGCCCAGTGGCAGAGCGTTGTATGGTCTGATTAATCCCTATACCTTCATCATGCAGATGGGAAGGCGCGAATCCGGCGTCTTCCAGGGGAACAGCTCGTTGACACAAGTTCAAAAATGGTTAAAATGGCTCTGAACACTACGGGACTTAACATCTGAGGTCATCAGTCCCCTAGAACTTAGAACTACTTAATCCTAACTAACCTAAGGACATCACACACATCCATGCCCGAGGCAGGATTCGAACCTGCGACCGTAGCGGTCGCGCGTTTCCAGACTGAAGCGCCTAGAACCGCTCGGCCACACCGGTCGGCGGTTGACACCAGTATGATTCAAATGGCTCTGAGCTCTATGGGACTTAACATCTATGGTCATCAGTCCCCTAGAACTTAGAACTACTTAAACCTAACTAACCTAAGGACATCACACAACACCCAGTCATCACGAGGCAAAGAAAATCCCTGACCCCGCCGGGAATCGAACCCGGAAACCCGGGCGTGGAAGCGAGAACGCTACCGCACGACCACGAGCTGCGGACTTGACAGCAGTATTACGGGACGGAGACAACCTGGCGGCGGCTCCATTATGCTCTGTGGAACATTCACGTGGGCATCCACGGGTCCAGTGGAGCTCTTACAAGGCGTAATGACGACCAGTGAGTAAAAATGGTTCAAATGGTTCTGAGTACTATGGGACTTAACATCTGAGGTCATCAGTCCCCTAGAACTTAGAACTACTTAAACCTAACTAACCTAAGGACATCACACACATCCATGACCGAGGCAGGATTCGAACCTGCGACCGTAGCAGTCGCGCGGTTCCTGACTGAGCGCCTAGAACCGCTAGACCACCGCGGCCGGCGACCAGTGAGTATCGTACACTGTTTGCGGGCCACGTAAACCTCTTCATGACGATCGTGTTTCCCAACAGCCGTGGCATTTTTCAACAAGATAATGTGCCGTATCACAAGGCCAGCAGTGTGATGGAGTGGTTCGAAGACCATTGTAGCGAGTTCCAATTGATGTTTTGGCCTCTCAATTCACCAGATCTAAACATTATCTAAGACATCTGGGATGTGATGGAGCGTGGCGTCAGAGCCCATCGGCCCCCTATCCGGAATTTACGGTAATTAGGTGACTTGTGTGTGCAAACGTTGTGCCAGCTCCCTCGAGAGACCTACCAAGGCCTCATTTAGCTTCCATGACACGATGCGTCGTCGCTGTTACCCGTGCCAAAGGTGTACATACCGGCCATTAGGTAGGTGGTCATCAAGTTCTGGCTGACCAGCGTGTACCGCAATAAACAGTCCTTGAAACATTTTCACATGGTTTGAACCTTCAATGGTGGTGTTTTCGAACCTGTGTTATCCTTGGTGGCCTTATAAGCACCTTTTACACGACCGACTTTCTTTATCTCAGTTGACTACTCGAGACAAATGAATCTAATGCTGTACCACTGTCATTTTATTCCTGTACTGAGTCTCGTGGGTCTCAAGTGGTCATTTTCGTTTACACGTCAGCGCCAAAACTGCTTGTATTCTGAGAGCTCTCTGCTATGCAGTTTCGCATCTGACCGGTGAAAGTGATGTTATCAGGGGCTATCGTTGTTACGAAAAAATCGAAATATAGTAGTAAAATGTAGAACCGAGCAACGATAATGATAATACAGTTTATTAATGACCATAGCCAAATCCATAGTGGATTTTCTTGTCAAAGTCGATGTGTAAATTCTCTGCACACTTGAGAACTGAAAGAAAAAGAAAAGTGTCTCCTATCAGAACATATACACTCATTTGTTCGAGAATATACACTTTTGCAACCGCATCTAACAATATCTAGAGAGTAGTAAATAGCGCTTTTTATTTCGTCCTTTGTATCTCGATTTCTTGCTAAGTGCCAAATAACTTCGGAAGTTACTTTTCTCGTCAGAGAATTCTGACCTTTTCACTCTTGAAATAATTTTCATTAAAACATGTTTAACTATTTACATTCTTATTTATGCACACTGTAGGCTTTTTCTTTGTAAAATGTAAATACCTGTTTTATTTCAGATATTTCGTCTCTTATAGGAGAACATTAATAGGAAAATAGCAGGACCTCGTGCAACATTATCACTGTGTGACGAAAACAGAGCAAAGAACACAGTAAAGTTTAAGAAGGCACGAAAGCATAAAATCCATTTCTACAACAGGAGCGAGCTCGGTTAGAATTGATTAACTTAAGGTGTTAGCAGAAGTTGCCATGATTCTCCGTTTCTGCGCATGTGCAGTGTGTGGCATAGTAGGAAATTTATAGCTCCATTCTCGGTATAATCTGTAGATCACTGACGTCGTCGACGCAGTCGTGACGTGGTTGGCTGCTGCTTTACATGCAGGCACGAAACGCGCACGCACTTTGCAAGAAGCCGGTGTATTGCGACTAATAATCGGCTCTATGAGTGCTTCCTGGGCTGACAAAGCAACTTTCTATTTTGCCTGGCACGCTAAATAAAGTGCTGCAGGGAGTCCCATGAAACTAGCGATCCTACTGGTGAACCAATTGTGCCCATGAAGGAAACGCCTGTTAACCTACCGGATGTAATTGTGGCCGAAATCGGTAGCTTATGGTGAAAGAACCCGTTGCAATGAATGTAAAAAGGTTCCCCTAACAACTACCAAATGAAATTCATAGATCTGGCAATACAAAACTTATTCAACTTTTATCCATTCTGGATTTGGAACACTGTGACTGTCTTGTTAAAGGTTTCAGGAATTACTGCAACCAATCGCCGTTTTTTCTTCAATTTTGATTTATTCATGACCGGTTTCGAATCGCCTGGTGATTCATCATCAGATGATACATTTAGTTTGGAGTATTGTGGGGGTCGTGCATCTGTGGCAAATACTTCTTCGTCTCTGTATTTCCCACAGATGCACGATGCAGGATCATTTAGTAATCGCGAAAGCGTTACGGAGATGATAGATAAACTCCAGTGGAAGACTCTGCAGGGGAGACGCTCAGTAGCTCGGTACGGGCTTTTGTCAAAGTTTCGAGAACATACCTTCACCGAAGAGTCAAGCAGTATATTGCTCCCTCCTACGTATATCTCGCGAAGAGACCATGAGGATAAAACCAGAGAGATTAGAGCCCACACAGAGGCATACCGACAATCCTTCTTTCCACGAACAATACGAGACTGGAATAGAAGGGAGAACCGATAGAGGTACTCAAAGTACCTTCCGCCACACACCGTCAGGTGGCTTGTGGAGTATGGATGTAGATGTAGACCCGCACAATACTCCTAACTAAATGTATCATCTGATGATGAATCGCCAGGCGATTCGAAACCGGTAATGAATAAATCAAAATTGAAGAAAAAACGGCGATTGGTTGCAGTAATTCCTGAAACCTATAATTTATTCAGTAAGATAATATGTGAAATTAATGATCTGAGAACGAAATGAAAACGAATTGATACAGAGTAACACAGGGTCGCCCCAGTGGAAGTCACTGGATAGTTAATATTCAAATGGTGGTCAATAAACAAGTGGCTCTACGTTTAAGTTTATAAATTGACCATTGAGTCCAACGAAAACAGAAGACAAAACGCACAACTGGGATGTTAGGGGAAAGCACATTTTTTTTAACCACAATAACTTCCCTGTTCTCTCCACCTTTAATTAATAACATGAGCGATTATTCCACCCGTTGTCCTCACAAAAAGAGAAATAGAATAAGAATGATGGCGCTGCGCCTGTGAACTTTGTAGATACTAAGGATCGCCATGAATTTAACTGACGCAACAAAGGGATCCCAGTCCAAACTATTCCACTCTTCTGCGTCGATCTCTTGGATTGTAGTGCTGCCTTACCACCGGTGGATTGCGTGTGTGGCGGCCGACGGTGCGCCTCCGAAGACCTCGAGAACGTCGCATTAGCCGAGAGCAGGATTGCCTGTACAGCGGCGGTTTTCGCAGATTCCGAGCTCCGTCGTAGCAGATGCCATTCTGAAAAATAAACCTTAAGACTCAGAACGCGAATGGCCAAGTCACTTGCCGTCTCGGGATGAGAGTCTAGTCCTCACCTCCCTCGCTTCTCATCTAAACTCGGAGCAGCGCTCACATCTCTTCCTTGCAAGAAATCTCAAGACATCCCCTTCCACTTGTGGCAAATTATCATGAACCTTTGCCTCCCACCAGAGAGTTAACTGTGGCCCAACCAATCAGCAATTTCTTCAGCAACCAGCAGACGACTGGCTCGATTCCCACGGTGTGGCGATCGTTCACTCTGATCATAAGATTTCTGGAAACGGAAAATTTTTAGGGTCCAAATTCCCACAGAAGGCTCTGGGTCTGTGTTCCACGGAGTATTCTCGAGACGATTTTATTTTATCAAATGAGTAGTGCCCCGCTGCCTTCGAGCAGAATGTTTGTTTGCTCTTCAGGTCAGCTGTCACCCACTCCACTCCCGAGCGAGGTAGCGCAGTGGTTAGCACACTGGACTCGCATTCGGAAGGACGACGGTTCAATCCCGCGTCCGGCCATCCTGATTTAGGTTTTCCGTGATTTCCCTAAATCGCTCCAGGCAAATGCCGGGATGGTTCCTTTGAAAGGGCACGGCCGACTTCCTTCCCCATCCTTCCCTAATCCTATGAGGCCGATAACCTCGCTGTTTGGTCTCTTCCCCCAAACAACCAACCCACTCGACTTTCGTTCTGCCTAACGGGGATGCTTCGCCTCGCCCTGCCCTCTTGCTATTGTGCGGACCGCGTTTCGCCGAAACTGGGTCCACACGTCCACTTTGGCTTCCGCTACACGCGTGTTAGCCATGGTCCGGTGAGCGCCAGCCTCTTCGTGTCTCGCCCGGAGGTCGCCTGCTGAAAGCATGTTATGGAGGCCCACCTGTGTCAGACTCTTGAGAAACGCGAGTTCAGAGGCCCCAGCGCATAGCTCCAGAAATCGTTCCCACAAGCAGAAATGCTGACAGAAAAAATATGTAGTACTGAAAACAGATTGAAGAAAGCCGTAATCAGGATAAAGCTAACTACAGCATCCATCGAATCTCATAACCACTCATCTCTCATGTCCTCGTTAAAATCAGAATGCAAGATTGAATTATTTACACTTGATGCTGTTCTACGTTGATTAAAAAATGTGAAGGAAAGGCCAAGACGAGGTCGACGCCTCACAACTTCGAGTAGTCGATTCTGACCAGAAAGTCGCTCGTGTAAAACGGGCTTTTCATGCGGCGAGCAGATATGTATACTTAGTGGTCAGAACAGTCGTAAAAGCTTGTAAGGGTGTTGCAGGGTTGGTTGTGCTGATATACAACTGTTAAGAAAAAGGTTGGATACGTTTTGCTGTTTCCAAGTTATTTAACATAGAGTTAGCCAATCAGGCCGTTGCACGCAAATTTAAGTGGCCCGCGAGGGACGATGTCCCCAAACATATTTTTCAGGACATCGTACGGTAGTAAGGATCGGAAACGAATCAAAGGATGAGCAGTCTCATGCGCTATAAATTACGCTATGATAACAGCGGACACTGTGACTGGTGGACCGCTTGTATTAGTGCGAGCAACGGTGTGGTTGTTTAGCTTCAGTGCTTATGAATTCGGAAACGGTGCAATTTTTTTGTTAACAATTATTTCTCAGCACTACCTACCCCGCAACAGCCTCTCAAACTTTTCAGACTGTTTCTGGCCACGCTGTAGAAGAGGATTGGCTCCTGTAACCCGCCAACGGGCAGACTGCTCACAACATGTACCGGGTGATCAAAAAGTCTGTATAAATTTGAAAACTGAATAAATCACGGAATAATGTGGATAGAGAGATACAAATTGACACACATGCTTGGAATGACATGGGGTTTTATTAGAACCAAAAAATACAAAAGTTCAAAAAATGTCTGACAGATGGCGCTTCATCTGATCAGAATAGCAATAATTAGCATAACAAAGTAAGACAAAGCAAAGATGACGTTCTTTACAGGAAATGCTCAATATGTCCACCATCATTCCTCAACAATAGCTGTAGTCGAGGAATAATGGTGCGAACAGCACTGTAAAGCAAGTCCGGAGTTATGGTGAGGCATTGGCGTCGGATGTTGTCTTTCAGCATCCCTAGAGATGTCGGTCGATCACGATACACTTGCGACTTCAGGTAACCCCAAAGCCAATAATCGCAGGGACTGAGGTCTGGGGACCTGGGAGGCCAAGCATGACGAAAGTGGCGCCTGAGCACACGATCATCACCAAACGACGCGCTCAAGATATCTTTCACGCGTCTAGCAATATGGAGTGGTTCTAATAAAGCCCCATGTCATTCCAAGCATGTGTGTCAATTTTTACCTCTCTATCTACGTTATTCCGTGGTTTATTTTCAAATTTATACTGATTTTTTGATCACCAAGTATAACTGTTAAGAAAAAGGTTAGATACGTTTTGCCGTTTCCAGGTTATTTAACACTGAGTTAGCCAATCAGGCCGTTGCGCGCAAATTTAAGTGGCCCGCCAGAGACGGTGTGGCCAAACATATTTTTCGTTCGGTTTCCTAAAACCGAACAATAGAGCTATACAAAAATAGGAAATCGTACGGTAGTAAGGATCAGAAACGAATCAAAGGATGAGCAGTCTCATGCGCTATCAACTACGCTATGATAAACAGCTGACAGCGTGCCTGGTGGACCGCTTGTACTAGTGCGAGCAACGGTGTGGTTGGTTAGCTTCAGTGCTTATGAACTCGGAAACGGTGCAACGTATCGAACTTTTTTTGTTAACGATTATTTATCGGCACTCCTGTAACCCGCCAACGGGCAGACTGTATGGCTGCTCACAACATGTAGCTGCCTACATTGAGTTGGTGATTGGTGTGGTGCGCAATGGCTCGTCTATGCACTGTTACAATAAGCGATATTCTAGGACGCCCCTTGTCATCAACACATTGTTTAGTTTGCTCGATATAAGGAAGTGTCAACATCGGCACGCCCAGACTCTGTAAACACTTGTTACACGGCTAGCGCTCGCGGCATGTAATCAGTGATAATTCGTTCCAGTTCGATTAAGTTCCATAGGCTCTGCGAAATCGTTAAAACAAGTGCTTCGCTGCGATCAACAACCTCGAACGGTGGCTATTGAAGCCCGCCTGCTCCACAAACTTCGCAGTGATGCCAAGGATACTGCATGTACTTAATGAACCCACATCAATAAAGTGATTAGCGACGCAACGATCGCGTCCCATAACACAGTCACACACCAATATGTACCACCTGTCGATGAAACAATAGCAAGAGACCTGCAGTCCTCGCAGAAACCCCAACGGAAACGCAAGGAGAAGGAAAGTGACAGCGACCAACGAGATAAAATGGAGAAAGTGCTACGTGCTGGCGCCACCCAAGAAGGTACCATGACCCACTAACATAGTAGTTGCACTGCTAACCTATTCACACCTACCGACAAAGGGACTTCATCTCATTTTTTAAAAGCAGAGAGAGAAACATAAATAAGGTTCTCCTCAGGCCACAATGCAAAAATAGTAGACGAGAATGTGAATCGTTATTAAAGCACATAATCAATATTACGGCTGCAGGTAAAAACTGTGTGAAGATTGAAACCGTGTCTCGAATTAACTGCAATGCCTTGGTTCAAAATTCATTCTTAGACAAACCAGGCCTATATCCGAAGTTCCTCACTGCTAAACAGCCGGCCGCAGTGACCGAGCGGCTCTAGGCGCTTTAGTCCGTCCAGCGAGTGCAACAAGGTGGAGGTTCCCTGCTGTTTTGGGGTGACATTATGTGGGGCCGACGTACGCCGCTGGTGGTCATGGAAGGCTGTACGAAACGCGAATGCCATCCTCCGACCGATAGTGTAACCATATTGGCAGCATATTGGCGAGGCATTCGTCTTCATGGACGAAAATTCGCGCCCCCATCGTGCCCATCTTGTTAATGACTTCCTTCAGGATAACGACATCACTTGACTAGA
Organism: Schistocerca cancellata; assembly: GCF_023864275.1. Classification (NCBI taxonomy): domain Eukaryota; kingdom Metazoa; phylum Arthropoda; class Insecta; order Orthoptera; family Acrididae; genus Schistocerca; species Schistocerca cancellata. The sequence continues at coordinate 213,524,904 of NC_064629.1, read as the reverse complement.
GTGGCCAGCATATTCTCCAGACTAGAACCTTATCGAACATACGTGGGATAGATTGAAACGGACTGTTTATGGACGATGTGACCACCAACTACTCTGAGCTGGACCAACAATGCCTTGATGTATTTGTGAACAGTATGCCACGACGAATACAGGCGTCCATCAATGCAAGAGGACGTGCTACTGGGTACTAGAGGTACACAGCAATCTGGACCACCACCTCGGATGGTCTCGCTGTAAGGTGGTACAACATGCAATGTGTGGTGTTAATGAGCAATAAAAAGGGCGGAAATGTGTTTATGTTGATCTCTATTCCAATTTTCTGTACATTTTCCGGAAGTCTCGGAACCGAGATGATATAAAATTTTTTTTGATGTGTGTATATACTGCAAAGCTTCAAGACCTCTTTGCCAGTGACATCCAAATATTACAATACGCAGTGACACACTAATGAAAAGGTCAACATGGAGTCAGGGGAACACAGCATTAATTTCCTGGACATTAGCTTAAAGATACAAGACACAACAATAAATTTAAAATTTATCGAAAAGATTCCTTCTCTGACACATTCATCCCGGCTTCCTCCCAACATTCTAGAGCTTATACACATGCAGCATTCCATCTCATGATCCACTGCCTCTTTTCCATCCCGATATCCTAGGAGACTTTGACCTGAAACTTAATACAAGAAAAACAGTAAAAACAAGTGAAGAATTTGACCCCAACATCACTGACGAAATTCTAAGTAACAGGATGAGTAAGGAAGGCAGGTCCGCACAGTCCCCAATCAACAACACAGACAAACTGGAAAAGAAATGATGCAGATTACCTTTCACAGGAAAAATAAACAGGATCAGTAACATTTTGAAGGCAAAAGGTTTCTCTGTGCTTTTATACGTCACTCAGACAGTAGGTAGTTCCTTGTTCAGTGCAAAAGACAAACAACCAGCCATCAAAAAAATTGGGGTTTATAAAATCATATGCCTGGAGAGTCGATCCTGCTACAGTGCACAGACTGGGATCTCAATCCGTGATAGGCTTAAAGAACGTCATAGAAGCTGGAGGGTGAGGAAACCTGATTCACCCTTTGCGGAACATTGCCTTCACAAAAACCACAAAAGCATAATAGTTGTAGAAGTCTTACATATAGAGGAAAAGGGGGCAAAACTCAGCCAGCAAGAAATTCTAGAAATTAAAAATCATATGTATATCCCCAAACCTATTATTAAATGAGCAAACCCCTTTTCAATTATTCACCTCTTTTAGATGACATCACAACTCCTAGATAGAAGTAAAACTTTAGGTCTCAATTCATGAATAGAGACTAAGTTCTAGACTGATGCGTAACTTAATTCCTAGATATATTTCGTCATGTTAGTGTAATTGCTGAATTGTGCAATTTCATAAGTAAGTTGTCAAAAAAAATGACATTGAAGTAAATTTACGTTAAGTCAAGTATCGATACATTAAGAAGTTGAGATGTTTACTTTGCCTTATCATCATGTTTATCTTTGCATTATCATCTCTGAAATCAATAGTGTACTTGAAAATGGTCTTGTAACTCAAGACCTTGAGTGTGCAGTAACCATAATAAAATTTGTGAAACAAGCCAAGAACCAGTGTTTGTTTGGTTAATGCGCACACGATGTATGCATAAATTTCGAAGATATTACTCCACAGTCCTGTCATCTGAAACTATGCAATACTCTCATACGTCTGCATGAGTGGTGTACAGGAGGTGGCTTCGGTATCCATGACAGCAAGTGTGCTCTCACGATTCCATTTCCTCAAGCAGTGCAACTGAGACAACGTACTTTTGCAGTTGTGAAAACAATATCTTAGAAGGATTATCGATGTTAAACTAAGATGGGCGTCCCATATCCGACATATCATCACGAGATGTTAAAAAGCCTGCATTCTCATCAGAGTTACCATTACAGTACGGGGCGGGGGGGTCTGACTGGCCAACAGCGGTGACTTTATACCGGTCTCTACTAACGACGCACTTTGATTACGGACACCTGTGTTACGGATCAGCATCAGACAGCACGCTTCAAAAACTCGGCACTATGCAGTACAAATGGTTCAAATGGCTCTGAGCACTATGGGACTTAACATCTGTGGTCATCAGTCCCCTAGACTTAGAACTACTTAAACCTAACTAACCTAAGGACATCACACACGTCCATGCCCGAGGCAGGATTCGAACCTGCGACCGTAGCAGCAGCCCGGTTCCAGACTGAAGCGCCTAGAACCGCTCGGCCACGAAGGCCGGCTATGCAGTACAAAAACTGGTGTATAGTTACTTGGGCGTTTATGTCAACCCGAACCAACGCATTACTGGTTGAAGCGAATTAACCAGCGTTAAAGTTGCGTCGAATATTCTTGTGTAAGAAATTACTCCTGCGAATCTCTTTCGACGAAAATGTGCCCCTTAACTAAAAAATCCAGGAATTAACATCTCACAATGTATGCGGAAGATACTGGATAATTAAGCAACTCCCACCCGACGCGGCTGAATATATGGAGATGCATATATTAAGACACCAGGTGCGCAAAAGTCTCGTCCTACTGCACTACAACAGGCCATAAGAAACGTCGACTTTGCAGATTGATGCCAAGACCAGTTTAACGTTTCAAAACTACGACCATACTAACGCAACGGTAATGGAATTCCTTTATTGCTATCAAAGTGCGTGTGTGGTGTATACAGATCCAAGTCTAGTGACGGCTATGGTAGTGCTTATTGGGTACCCCGCATCAAACAACAAGGCGTATGCAACTTGGATCCACGCTCTGATTGCCATTTTGGAAGCCGTATTATTCGCACAGGCAACGGCCTTGCCGCAGTCGATACACCAGTTCCCGTCAGATAACCGAAGTTAAGAGTTGTCGGGCGTGGCCGGCACTTGGATGGGTTACCACCCGGTCCGCCATGCGCTGTTACCAATTTTCAGGGTGCACTCAGCCTCGTGATGCCAATTGAGGAGCTACTCGACCGAATAGTAACGGCTCCGGTTAAAGAAAACCGTCATAATGATCACGATACCGGTGTGATGACCTCACGCCCCTCCTATCTGCATCCTGAACTGAGGATGACACGGCGGTCGGATGGTCCCGATTGGCCACTTGTGGCTTGAAGACGGAGTGCCTTGTCTTATTATTGCTAGAGACGATCACATCAGACACAACAGTCATCATATCTGATAGCATGTCGGCCCTACAGCTGACAAGAAACCATCATAATAGTCGCACCAACCCCGTACTTGCATCACTTGGCGGCACTGTGTTTCGAGTCCAGAGAAAGTATAGCAACATAGTGAAGATATGCATGAAAGGCCACTCTGGGATACCTGGAAATGAACAATTAAATGCCCTTGCAAAGCAGGCTTCTCTATATTGTGCAATTAAATGTGATAAACTTCCTCTCACAGGTATGGTTCCCATGTTTAGAAAGCGGTTGCCCTCGGACTGCCAATAGGAATGGTCGCTGACATCTAAAATCAATTCATCCCACGATTCCAAGGCTACCCTGATATAATAAGGCACAAACATCAAGGAGCTTCACGACAGTCATAGTACGGCTGAAATTTAATCACTGGAAGTACAACGAACACCTCAACTGAGGATGACACGGCGGTCGGATGGTCCCGATTGGCCACTTGTGGCCTGAAGACGGAGTGCCTTGTCTTATTATTGGTAGAGACGATCACATCAGACACAACAGTCATCATATCTGATAGTATGTCCGCCCTACAGATGACAAGAAACCATCATAATAGTCGCACCAACCCCGTACTTGCATCACCTGGCGGCACTGTGTTTCGAGTCCAGAGAAACTATAGCAACATAGTGAAGATATGCATGAAAGGCCACTCTGGGATACCTGGAAATGAACAATTAAATGCCCTTGCAAAGCAGGCTTCTCTGTAGGCTCAACCTGAGCGTCACCTCGCTATGTGTTTGCGGATAGGAAACTTATATTTCTATAATGTCCTTGGTACACGTGTCACGTAAACGTACTTGTAAGTAGTGTTTGGGCTCCTGGTCATCAGTTCCCAGGCAGCCTCCAAACCTTGTTAGCATCCAACGATAAAGCAACGTATAAACTACTGTACGAGTTCTTTAACAGTGCCAGCAGCAAGATATAGAGCTCCATGGTCTGCTAATCTAATGCTCTTGGTAATTATAATGCCAGAGGAAGGCCAAAAGCTCAGTTAACCAACTATATACCCATGTGCTACTCAGCAGAATATGGAACGCTCAGCCTCTAAATGTATGTCAGCATGTACCTCCCATACGTGTGTGTCTCAACACTGGTGTAACTGTAAGTACGGCGTTAATACGCCAATCTGGTTCTTGTAAACTGTTCTCTTGCTCTGTCTAGACGGTACTTACAGACCTGCACAAATATTCTCCACCCGCAGCTTTTGAAACAATTCTTCCATGACAGACAAAAGAATATTTCATGTTCATTGAACTACGAATGTCCCAAACTTGCACCATCGACGATTTATCATTCCTTATTGTGTTGCCAGTAGGATTTTAATAGCATACTACCTCTAAGACTCCTGTGTTAGATTTTCATCTTGTTTACTCGTTTCAGTATACTGTGATTGCAAAATTTGTTTTATGTCAGAATCAGTCTTTTGTTAAGTCTATGTAACTTCGTACCAGTGTACGACTTATACTAATGTCTACTCTGAATTGTCAAAACAATTTCTAGTCGGTAATACAACGTTTTCAGTGTTGAGATATATGGGGATGTATGGGGAAGATATGGTAGCAAGAAGACCGGACTGCGGGCAGCCATGTGGTACTACCGAGAGGTAAGACCGTCGTTTTTGCAGTATGGGGACGACAACTCCAGTCTCATCCACAACCAGTATTAACTATCCCTGTGTTGACCGACTAAGTGCAACAGACGTGGAACTCCGTCCCACAAACTGACATCCGACTGCTGTACGGCACAATGCATGCACGTTTGCGTTCTTGCATTCAACATTCTGGCGGTTATACCGGTAATTAATGTACCAGCATTTCACACTTTCAATGGGGCGCTCTTACGTTAACCTGTGAACTTGCAAAGTTAATGAGTTGAATATGTAACTTAGAAAAATGTTTTTCAGAAATTTAATTGCTCTACATTGACTAATACTTGGTGCAGCGATGTTTTTTCATCAGTGTATTTGAAAATGTAGAAAACTGTTCGGTTTCTTGCTGGACACAGCAGCGTCGTCGCAACGCTAATTAAGATTGTTATAACATCGGTCGCACTTACACAAAACGCCTTCAGCGAACTAAGACATATAGTGATCTGAGGATGTGTCTGTAACATTTTACCTAGCGGAGTGGTGTACTGGTTAAGACACAGTATTCGAATTCTGGAGCACTGGTTTCGAAGCTCCCCCTCAGCCATACTGACTTTGTTTTTCCATAATTTCTGTTAGAATCGACAACCCATAGCCCAAAAATAAGATGACGTTAGAAACTAAGCCGTCTTCGTGTTTTTGTCGTTAGATTTATTAGCACATTTATCATGAAACACAGATCCGTGATACAAATTGATTTTTGACTTGCGTGCTATAGCATTAAGATTGCTTCTGCTAATTAAAATGGGACAGATTTAACTTCCGTGAAAATTAGTCTTACACACGCTTCGCTTCAATGCACTCTAGGTAAATTATGACTTAGTTTCCTGAGAAAGGCAGCGATCAACTGTTTTCTAGCTCGCTTTCGAATCGCAGCTGACACTGCATCTGCGATGGGCGCACTGTCTACAGGGCATGAAATAATGCAGTTAATGCCCAAATGAATATCTACAGGCATAACATTCCTTTACTGAGATGTATTTTTGCAGTAAAACCAAAGTATGAGTAATTTTTAATGATAAAATATTGAATTTTTTACTCTACATTCAAAGTAAGTCTTAAGAACAAGGACGTAGATATCATGAACGTCTGCAGAGTTTTTATTTCCGGAACAGACAGTGTTCCTGTTAGCGTCTTCTCCGAAATGGTCACGGGCGGCAGCGGAGGAAACGCGTTACTAAGCTGGGAGAAAGCGCGCTCCCGTAATGAGGAGGTGAAGTTCTTCATTTCCAGAAACCTGAACTCATCCTGAACAATGGGCAGCCATTGTTAACTTTTTAAGAGAGAAGATGTCTGAAGCTGATAGTCAAGCACGCCGAACAAGAAATAAATAATTTACACCTAAACAAAGAATTAAATACATTCTCCGTAAAACTTATACCCATCTCGTGCCGTCTCTCTCTCCGACAGAGTTTGAAAGAAGAGATTTCATTCCTTCTGTACATGTAAAATCAGCGTTAAATACACTGGCTACTCAGACATTCTTCTGGTACTATGCAAGAAAGAACAACTGGCAAATAAACGACGTGTAATACACTGAGGTGACGAAAGTCATGGGATAGTGATATACACATATATTGATCATGCAGTAAAGGAAACGAAAGAAGAATTCGGGGTACGAATTAAAATCCATGGAGAAGAAATAAAAACTTTGAGGTTCGCCCATGACATTGTAATTCTGTCAGAGACAGCAAACGACCTGGAAGAGCAGTTGAAGGGAATGGACAGTGTCTTGAAAGGAGAGTATAAGATGAACATCAACAAAAGCAAAACGAGGATAATGGAATGTAGTCGAATTAAGTCGGGTGATGCGGAGGGAATCAGATTAAGAAATGAGATACTTAAAGTACTAATGAGTTTTGCTATTCGGGGAGCAAAATTACTGATAATGGTCGAAGTGGACTGGCAATGGCAAGGAAAGCGTTTCTGAAGAAGAGAAATGTGTTAACATCGAGTATAGATTTAAGTGTCAGGATATCGTTTCTGAAAGTATTTGCATGGAGTGTAGCTATGTATGGAAGTGAAACGTGGACGGTAAATAGTTTAGACAAGAAGAGAATAGAAGCTTTCGAAATGTAGTGCTACAGAAGAATGCAGAAGATTAGATGGGTAGATCACATAGCTAATGAGGAGGTATTAAACAGAATTGGGGAGAAGAGGAGTTTGTGGCACAACTTGACTAGAAGAAGGGATCGGTTGGTAGGACATGTTCTGAGGCATCAAGGGATCACCAATTTAGTATTGGAGGGCAGCGTGGAGGGTAAAACCCGTAGAGGGAGACCAAGAGATGAACACACTAAGCAGATTCAGAAGTATGTAGGTACCTGGAGATGAAGAAGCTTGCACAGGATACAGTAGTATGGAGAGCTGCATCAAACCAGTCTCTGGACTGAAGACCACAACAACAACAGAAGGCGGTAGTGTTGCGTACACAAGCTATAAAAGGGCAGTGCATTGGAGGAGCTATCGTTTATTCCCAAGTGATTCATGTGAAAAGGTTTCCGACGTGATTATGGCCGCACGACGGGAATTAACAGATCTTGAACGCGGATTGTTAGTTGGAGCTCGACGCATGAACCATTCCATTTCGGAAATCGTTAGGAAATTTAATATTCCAAGATCCATAGTATCAAGAGTGTGCCAAGAATATCAGATTTCAAAAATGTTCAAATGTGCGTGAAATCTTATGGGACTTAACTGTTAAGGTCTTCAGTCCCTAAGTTTACACACTACTTAACCTAATTTATCCTAAGGACAAACACACACACCCATGCCCGAGGGAGGAATCGAACCTCCGCCGGGACCAGCCGCACAGTTCATGACTGCAGCGCCTTAAACCGCCCGGCTAAGAATATCAGATTTAAGGCAGCATTTTCCGCCTTGTGTATCGCATTGGTCGACGGCCTTCACGTAACGACCGAAAGCAGCGACGTTTGCATATAGTTGTCGGCGCTGACGGACAAGTAACACTGAGTGAAATAACCGTAGAAATCAATGTGTGACGTACGATGAACGTATCCTGTAGGGCAGTGCATCGAAAGTTGGCGTTAATGGGCTATGGTAGCAGGCGACAGAAGCGAGTGTCTTTGCTAACAGCACGGCATCACCTGCACCACATCTCCTGGGCTAGTGATCACATAGGTTGAAACCGAGACTTCCGGAAAGCTGTGGTCTGGTCAGATAAGTCCCGATTTCAGTTGGTAAGTGCTGATGGTACGGTTCGAGTGACTCGAAGACCCCACGAAGTCATGATTCCAATCTGTCGACAAGGCACTGTGTATGCTGGTGGTGGCTGCATACTGGTATGGGCTATGTTTACATGGAATGGACTGGGTCCTCAGGTCTAACTGAACCGATCATTGATTGGAAATGGTTATGTTCGGATACTTGGAGACCATTTGCAGCCATTCATGAACTTCATGTTCCCTAACAAGGATGAAATTTTTTATGGGTGATAATTCGCCATGTCACTGGGCCACAGTTCTCCGTGATTGTTTGAAGAATATTCTGGAATAGTTTGAGCGAATGATTTGGCCACCTACATCGAGACATAAATCCCATCGAACATTTATGAAACATAATCGAGAGGTAAGTTCGTGCTCAAACTCCTGCACAGGGAACACTTTGGCAATTATGGACGGCTATAGAGCCGGCATGGCTCATTATTTCGGCAGGGGCTTTCCAGAGACTTGTTGAGTCCATGCCGCGTGAAAGGACGTCCGACACGATATTATGAATTATCCTATGACTTTTGACACCTCATAGAATTACCACCTAGCTTCGTAATAAGTAAAGTGAGCTCCTAGTAAAGAAAACAGATAACGTAAGAGAATATACGAAAGAATTTGTAGTAAATCTATAAACATCAAATTCAGCATGTACAAAACTAAAATAGTACTTACCTGGCTAGTACCTTCGTCATATCTTCTGTTACGCCTTCTGCACCACTTGTTAGCAGCAGACACAGTGGCTGCGCCAAAGACTGAGATGGCGTGGAGTTTTACAATTATTTATTGAACTTTCTTTACAATTTCTCCCTCGTCGTCGCTGCCCAGCCCTGCGGATCCCTCCGCCTGGCTGCTGCTGTGTAGATTCTCTGACAATGCGCGCAACGTGCGCCGCTGATCGCACTCGGGAGCCTCAGGCCACCAGTGCTCCGCTGAAGCCAGGATGCCTTGTGATTGAGATGAACTCGTCGCCACTCGGCACCCCAGTATGGGCACGCCCACGGAGCCGCGTCGTCGTGAGGTCAGCTGCCGGCGCCTGCTGCACCGGCGGCTGGGAAGCCGTCAGTCGCGATGTCCTCGAGGTCCCGTCAAGGACGGACCACGAGCCATGGGGCGAGGTTGCCGTGAAGTCCAGGCGTCAGTCCCCGGCGGCGCCTGTAACCAAGACCGCGCTGCGGCCGGTCCTGCTGGAAGTTCTAGCTGTAGTTAGTCAACCATGGTGCCGACCGAACTCAGGCCGACCTCCAGAGCTCAAGCTGACATCTGGCGGCGAACAGATGACTCCTGCGAGCTGGAACAGACTTCCAGAATCGTCACCTACGAAGACTGAACATTGGGACACGGACCACGTCTATCCTCAGATCCGAACTGCTTCCTAATCGCTTCTGTCTGTTGCTGTCTGCGCTCCACTATTTATATCCGACAGCAGTACGTTTTTTACCCTCGGTGGTAGCTTTTTGTTATTACTCCCACAGTATATTGCAGCGCAACTTAGCGTGCTGGCCTCACTTCCCCTTACTCGGCACTCTCCAGTTAGGTTTAATTAGTTCTAAGTTCTAGGCGACTGATGACCTCAGAAGTTAAGTCGCATAGTGCTCAGAGCCATTTGAACCATTTTTGAACCAAGATCCCGTCGCAACGAAAAACGCCTTTCTTGACACTCCAATTCACGTATCATGTCTGTGACACTATCTTCCCTATTTCGCGATAATACAAAACGAACTGCCCTTCTTTGTTTTTTTTTCGATGTCATCCGTCAGTCCCAAGCGATGCGGATCCCACAGCGCACAGAAATACTCCAGAATAGGGCGGACAAGGGTGGTGTAAGCAGTCTCTTTAGTAGACCTGTCGCACCTTCTAAAGTGTTCTGCCAATGAATTGCAGAATTGCAGAACTTCCCGAGTTTGAGTCTCGGTCGGGCACACAGTTTTAATCTGCCAGGAAGTTTCATATCAGCGCACACTCCGCTGCAGAGTGAAAATCTCATTCTGGAAACATCCCCCAGGCTGTGGCTAAGCCATGTCTCCGCAATATCCTTTCTTTCAGCAGTACTAGTTCTGCAAGGTTCGCAGGAGAGCTTCTGTAAAGTTTGGAAGGTAGGAGACGAGGTACTGGCAGAAGTAAAGCTGTGAGTACCGGGCGTGAGTCGTGCTTCGGTAGCTCAGTTGGTAGAGCACTTGCCCGGGAAAGGCAAAGGTCCCCAGTTCGAGTCTCGGTCGGGCACACAGTTTTAATCTGCCAGGAAGTTTTAGTTTATTTGTAATTGTAATCCCCAAGTATTTAGTTGAATTTACAGCCTTCAGATTTGTGTGACTTGTCACGTAATCGAAATTTAGCTGATTTCTTTTAGTATTCATGTGAATAACTACACTTTTTCTTATTCAGGGTCAATTGCCTGTAGCGGTCGCGCTGTTCCGGACTGTAGCGCCTAGAACCGCTCGGCCACTCCGGCCCGCCGCACCGTACAGATATCTTATCTAAATCATTTTGCAAGTCGTTTTGATCATCTGATGACCTCACAAGACGGTAAATGACAGCATTATCTGCAAACAATCTAAGACAGCTACTCAGATTGTCTCCTACGTCGTTAATATAGATCAGGAACAATAGAGGGCCTATAACACTTCCTTGGGGGACGCCGGATATTACTTCTGTTTTACTCGATGACTTTCAGTCTACTACTACGAACTGTGACCTTTCCGACAGGAAATCACGAATTCAGTCGCACAACTGAGGCGATCTTCCATAGGCACGCAGTTTGGTTAGAAGACGCTTGTGAGGAACGATGTCGAAAGCCTTCTGGAAATCTAAAAATATGGAATCAATTTGTCATCCCCTGTCGATAGCACTTATTACCTCATGAGTGTAAAGAGCTAGTGGTGTTTCACAAGAACGATATTTTCTGAAACCGTGGTGACTATGTGTCAATAAATCGTTTTCTTCGAGGCACTTCATAATGTTCGAATACGGCACACAGAAATTAGCGTGGAAAAGCATATCTCATTATTTGCTGGGAACTACCGAAGAGAAATGTTTCCTTTCAGATGAATGTATGTATAAACTCTATATTCAGTTACGATCGTTTTTCTCCTAATGAATAACATTGTTTCCTTTTTTAGCAGCATTTGAGCAGTTTTCCTTTGCGTAAAGTAAGTGTTGCGGGCGAAGTGTAGCTGCTTCGCTTAGATAGCGGTAAACTGCTTGTAGATTAAGGTACCGTTTTTGTGTTGCCGCTGACGAAGAGAGAGAAAAGGGAGAAGTGGAATTAGGTACCTCTCGAGTAGCGCAAAGGGGGGCCGCCGACGTACCGACAGATGGATCTCCGTCACGCACACTCACTCCATGGCACACCGTGGAGATGTTCGAGACTTAGGCCAGGCTACAGGCGCTTAGTCTTCTCATACTTATCGTTGCACTAACGTCTAGTCTCCCTTCGCTGTATAAGTTCTGGTGGTGACGGTTTCTTGCACCGACAGCAGTCGAACTGGCTTCCTCTATCTATTGCCTCCGCAGTACCTTGCATTAACGATCTCGGCTAACAAGGCAGGTCTTCTCCAATAATAGAAATTTGGTGAAATCTTCATACACAACGTGACGTAGAGATAACGTACTGGCACGTTGGCGCTTCTTTTGTGCGATATGGAAAATACATCAGTTGGGTAGCTTTCTGGAAGTGCTATCCATCATAGTGAAACAAGATAATTTTATAGATTACAAACAAAAATCACGATGAAACTTCCTGGCAGATTAAAACTGTGTGCCCGACCGAGATTCGAACTCGAGACCTTTGCCTTTCGCGGGCAAGTGCTCTACCGACATTTTTTTGTTATTTTTTTCCTTTTTTGAGGGGTTTTTATTTATTTATTTTTTATATTATGCAAGGTAGGAGAAACAGAAACCTTTATTATCCACAAAATAAACAAAGTGCGTCCTGACACATGATAACTGTCCTGGAAGGAAGCTCGCTGCCGTCCTATCATGCAGCATGAAATAACAACAAAGTCAAAGTGGGGCCACCTCCGGCACCCTAAAGAAAAGTATTTATAGATATGAAAACAAAATTTGAAGTACATCCATTTGCTAACTGTGCAACTGTGAGTTTTTCGTAGGTCGCATACTCGCATAGTGTTCTTAGTCGATCACTTTACTTGGTCGGTTTCACAACGAAAGCACCGCCGCTCATCTTGAAACGTCCCCTTAGAACAATTATACAAGGCTGTGCTTAAACTGACATACAATATTTTTAGCGCAACGCAATCTGACTTTCAAAAATACCTACAAAAGAATGGCCCTGACTAACATTAATCTATACCTTTCACAAATCACTTACCTCACCAAAAATCTCCGTTACTCGAACTACTGCAATACAGCGAGCGCCACTACTGCCAGCTAAATAGAAGATTCAAACTACGGAAGGCACTAACTACTGATAGGCATAGTTAGCAAATGAAAGATTTTAATAGAGAACAAACAATGTATTTACCTTAACAGTCATAATATATATATAGTAGTTCATAATATCCAGTATTACAAATTATCAAAACTCCGCCATCTCTCTCCCCACATCCACCACTGCTGGCGGCTCACCTCCAACTGCGCAACGCTACGCGCTGTTCACATCCAGCTGCCCAACACTACAATGGCAGACAACAATGCAAACTAGCCACAGACTGCACACAGCACAGCCAGTGATTTTCATATAGAGCGCTACGTAACGTTGCCAATAAGAAAACATAAACAGCCTACTTACATAAAGAAAACATAAACAGCCTACTTACATAGCCCCCATGCTCCCCACAAAAAATTTTACAAATTGTTTTGGGCAGTGGCCAATAATGATTTGATAAAATTTTTCATAATTACAATAACAAAGACATCCAATGCACACACTTATTGATAAAATGTTGGTCAAAAGCTAAAATTTTCTCACAGTCCATAAAGACAGTCCAGATTGTTCATCACAGTAGAATTTCAGTGTTTTTTTTTCAAAGTCTGAGCAGTAAAAGACAATGCACACGGAAGTAGTGGATTTCCATGCAGTCTTGAAGAAGTAGTGTTGTCCTTCCAACTGAAAGACAGTGCTGACTCTTGACATGCTGACAGGTAATGGGCCACAACAGAGCAAACCCACAGCAGGGTCATTCGACGTTTTGAAGAAGATTGGTAGGTAGGTCATCACAGAGCAGACCCACTGTAGTCCTTGTAGAAATAATGGTATTGGTGGGTCATCAGAGATGCAGAGCCACTATAGTCCTTGTAGAGATGGCCAGCAGCCATCTGTTGTGACTGTGCGGGTGCACAATCACCATTGAAGAGTCTTGCAGTTAATAGAGCAAGTCCATAATCACCACTTGTGCACTCACAAAGTTTTTGGAATTGTCCTTAGAACCAGCAATGCTGTTATCCAGTCCCTTGCTGAATTATTAACACACGTGCAAACACTAACAGTCCCTACTTCTCACATGTTGTCCATATACTATGACTAACAGCAACGTGTGCAGTGAAATGTAACTTACAAGTTACTTAATTTGATGAACTGGTGTCAATTACAATTTTATAACATAAGAATACAATAACAAAGGTACAAAATACATCATTAAAAACATAACAATACAGATAACATTTGTAGTACAGGCTTTACAAAAGAATCGAAATAACATATACATCAGTGTTACAGGAATTATGACATGAGTACATACATAAAAGATCAGAATAATTATTGAAACATCAACTTCACACATGAGCATTAAAACAAAACAGAATAAATAATGTCTAAGCATATTTACAAGGTAAATAACATATTATTAATGCCAATTATATTTGAGGATAACAGTATTCCTCATCATAGTGAATGTAGCTTAGTATTAGAAGAAAAAAAATTCTATGAAACTACACAGAGACAGGAAGAAAACAAATACACAAGGGTACACAAAAACATAGTGGGATATCACAAAAGGAAAGGACAGGGTTCGTTTTCAGTGTAACATTTGGTACTGCAGTCCAACCCAAAACTTCATTCCATAGATCTTTCGTCTTATTTCAATCTTTGCTTCCACCAAAAAAAATCCTAACCAAGCATGCTTTCTGTATTTTTCTCGTATAACCTCTCAGTGCATGTCTTCAAATTCATCGCAACTCATTCTCTTATAGGCTACCCCCTCTTAAGCTAACTTAAATCTACTGAGCTCAGATGCTAAACTAAGGGACGAGGCAATGCAGCAGCACAAAATAATTAACGCAATCAGCAATGAAAAAAATTGCAGATTTGCGAAGCAATTGCAATATTACAACTAATATAAGGCACTGCGCAGCAAACAAGAAAAATAAATCAGTAGTAAACTGGCTTAACAGCGTAATACAAAGTCAAATTCAGTAACATTATGCCTGGCAAACAGCAGCAGAAATATAAAAAATATAAAACTTTGAACTACTATGTATATTATGACTGTTAAGGTAAATACATTGTTTGTTCTCTATTAAAATCTTTCATTTGCTAACTATGCCTATCAGTAGTTAGTGCCTTCCGTAGTTTGAATCTTTTATTTAGCTGGCAGTAGTGGCGCTCGCTGTATTGCAGTAGTTCGAGTAACGGAGATTTTTGGTGAGGTAAGTGATTTGTGAAAGGTATAGATTAATGTTAGTCAGGGCCATTCTTTTGTAGCGATTTTTGAAAGTCAGATTGCGTTGCGGTATAAATATTGTATGTCAGTTTAAGCACAGTCTTGTATAATTGTTCTAAGGGGACGTTTCAATCTTTGCGCACCCGGCACACCCCAAGTATATGGCGGGTCCGCAAAAACCGTTACTAGGAAATTGGCATACCATTCCCTGTACTTTTGTAGCCGTAATAGTTTTGTGTGTCCACCTTGCAAGTATTGCCAGTAATCCAGGACGTTCAGTAAGTTCGTACGTGTGTCTCTATAGATGTAATGGACCGTCATACCTGAGATCCACACCACTGCGTTTGTCTTATGACGCAGAAAATACGTTTCCTCTGGTAAAAATACTATGTCAGAACAGACCGCTGTATAGATAGTGCGCCGCATGAACGCTATTATCTTTCTTGCGAGAGTCCAGACAGCCAATGACTCGCCGCAGACCAGCCGCAGACCAGCCGCAGACGCAGACCGTATCCAGCACGCCGCATTGCTGACACAAGGGCGAATCCACCAAATGTATTGCGTACTTTTTATCATTTGTAGGGTCTTTTCGGTTGACGACAATGTACCATGTTGATCTGACTGTTGTAGGTAGGTGGGGCTGATGGACCGTGCGCCAAACCCCTGCCAATTAACAGCTGGATGTTTCCGTTCCACCCTATTCCGGACGATCTGTCGAAGAAGCAGATGGTACACGTCCTTCGCTCTCGACTGTCGGGTCGTCGGTAAACGCTCTGGAACGTAACTGAGTTCCACGATGAACGTGCGCACATACGTTAAAGGGGGCGATATATGGCCGACACTGACTGGAGGAAGTTGCGATGTTGGTACGAGTTCTTCGATGATCGTCCCCGTAAGCGAGTGATTCCTGTTGCGCCACCGTTTGAGCATAGTATTAATACACATGGCACGCGCCTTCTCGTGCACGTTCACTAAACCAACGCCCCCCTCTCGCGCTGGGAGGGTAAGCGTGTTGTACTGTACCTTAAAGAGTTGTCCCAGGCACACATAGTACCCAAAAGCCGCCTGAATCCTCACAGCCATCGCGCGCGTCAAGGGGAGAAGGTGTGTCAGGTGGCACATCATAGGCGCGAGATAAAGGTTGACGAGTAACACTCGCTGCAGCATATCCATCGACCGTAGGGCGTTTAGTCGTACTGCCGCGCGGACTCAGAGTAACAGTCTTCGGTAGTTGTTCGCAGCCGTTCTCGCTGTCTCTTTATGAAACGTGATACCCAAACAGCGAAGGGTTTCCACCGCAGGTAAGGGTCCTTCCGTTCCTGGTTCTAGTCCACGCCCCACATTCATGAATTGTGATTTTCGGTAGTTGACCACACTTCCAGCTGCCATCCCATACGTCTGTAGCCAATCCAGTGCGGTTTGAGTCTCCCTCTCATTCCGTACGAGGAACACAATATCATCCGCGTATGCTCTGCATTTGAATGATAAATTCCGTAGGGAGATCCCGGTAAGACGGCGACGAAGGCCTGCGAGGCACGGTTCTAAGGCGATCGCATAAAGGAGGATCGACGAGGGGCATCCCTGTCTCACTGATCTTAAGATCTTAAAATACTCAGTTCTCCCTCCGTTGACCACCATCGCTGATCTGGCGCCGAGCAACAGCCGCATCACAGCATTGGTCAATAATGGCGAGACACTCATCCTGTTCATCACCGCCGCGAGGTACACAGGATCCACGCGATCTAAAGCATGATCGAAATCTACTGCAACCATCGCCCCCCGGAGGCGGCATGCAGCCGCGAGGGCGATGATGTCACGATAGTCTCCCAAGGCTGTGTGGATATTACTGATGCCGCCAAGACAAGTCTGATCGGCATGTATTCGATTCTCCAGCGACTTTTTGATACGACTTCCCAGGATGCGCATGAAGATCTTGTAGTCACTATTAAGGAGGGTCAAGGGGCGATAATCACAAGGCCGGTTGCCACCATGGGGCTTCGGTATCGTTATCATGAGCCCTTCCGTGAATTGAATGTGAACCGGTACTTCATGCCGCAGAAGCTCATTAAACATACATCGGTGTTCAAATGGCTCTGAGCACTATGGGACTTAACAAAAATGGCTCTGAGCACTATGGGACTTAACATCTGTGGTCATCAGTCCCCTAGAACTTAGAACTACTTAAACCTAACTAACCTAAGGACATCACACACATCCATGCCCGAGGCAGGATTCGAACCTGCGAGCGTAGTGGTCACGCGGTTCCAGACTGAAGCGCCTTTAACCGCACGGCCACACCGGCTGGCACACATCGGTGTCATAATGGTCACAAAGGCACGGTAAAATTCCAACGGGAATCCGTCTGGACCTGGGGACTTGTTGCAAGCACCTCGTGTAATCGCTTCCTCCAGCTCTTCACACGTAATTTCAGATAACCCGTCCGCTTCCCCGTTCACACTCGTCGCGTCTGGGATCTCTTCCAGGACGTTCCCCAGCTCCCTCTGCCCCTCCCCGTTGGTCGCATAGAATCTGCTAAAATGATCCGTGAACGCCTGTGCTATGCCCCTTTGTGTTGTAAAACGACGGCCATCGCCGAGATCGATCTCATGTATTAAATTCCTGCGTCTTCTTCGTCTTTCCTTTATCACATAATGCATCGAGGGAACCTCGTTGGGCAGGAAATCCTGCGACCTCGTGCGTATCATCGTACCTGCCATCCTCTGCGTCGCAAGTTGTACCAGCTTCGCCTTACCTCGGTGGACGGACGTCTGGCGTTCTGGTGTAGGTGGCTGAGCTAACAGTTCCCGGAGAGCCGTAAAGTAAAACCCAGTGGTCGTGCGCTGCCATTGAGAAACCTCCTTCCCGTAACCTATGAACGTCATCCGTAAAGCTGGCTTCGCGCACTCGATCCACCACTGCAGGACAGAACCGAAAGAATTTTGTCGACGGAGGCAGCCATGCCATGCGTCCTCCGCCATGCGTCGGCATTCTGTATCTCGCAGGTGGGAGACGTTCATCTTCCAAGTACCCCGCCGTCTCCATACCTGCTGTCTATCAAGGTTAACCGTGCAAATATATGCCACGTGGTCTGTAAATGCTGTCGGCCATATTTCTGCGTCCACCGTCAACATTGCTAACGCCCTTGAAACGTAGATCCGATCCAAACGGCCCGCGGAGTGGCTAGTAAAAAATGTATATCCTGGTTGGTTGCGATACTTGAGGTCCCACGTATCGACTAATTCCATTCCGTTGACCAGCTCTCTAAGTTCTTGGCTAGTAGTATAGTTAGGTTGTTGGTCCTTTCTGTCGAGCACACAATTAAAATCTCCGCCGAGTATGCAACCATCGTATCGTCCCTGGAACAACGGTGTAACCTCATGGGCGTAAAAATCTGCTCTGTCCCTTCTCTTAACCGAGCCTGACGGTGCGTATATGTTGATCAAACGTATTCCACCTATGGTCACGGCCGTACCACGGGCAGAAGGAAAATACTCTACTTCGTCTGCACGTATCCCTTCCTTTAATAGTATAGCTGTGCGAACGCCTCTCTCGTCACACGGGGAACAGTAAATGTCGAAACCGTAAAAGTCTGAGGGGGGAAGTACCCGAACTTCTTGTAATAGTGCTATGTCTAAATCCGGAGCCTTTATCATGTCACTGAGCATCTTGATTTTTACCGGCGTCCCAATGCTATTGATGTTAACAGACCCTATCCGATAAGCTTGTTGCATGGCGGTCAACGTAGATGGGGCACCGTACGGTCGCTAATTTTGATGTACATAGGCTGTTGTCGTACTAACGTCCCCCGCCGTCCCCTCATATGGTCGTCCGTTATTCCGTGCACTCTTCCGGTCTTACACCGGGAGAGTGCGTGGGAGCAGTTCCTCCGGCATCATCTGTTCCCCACGGGGGTGGGTCTTCTGACCAGTCCCCTAGTGTCCCATCGTTGTCGTGCGGTGCAGGCGCCGTAGCCTCCTCAGTAGCCTGTTGCCGTCTATCGAGATCCTTCGCTGTGTCTAGAGTATCGTCAGCGGTAGGTCGTGCCGCCGTCCCGCTGGCCACCGTTGCATCCACGCTAGGCAGTTCTTCTGTATCCATGGTCGTCTGATCTGTACCCGTAAACGTCTCAGAATTGTCTGCTAGATCAGAGTGGTCGTCCTCCACCGTGAGGCGGCGCTTCTTCCGGCGTTTTGGTGATCGCTGTTTACGTTGCCGGGCCTCGGAATCAGAGGTCAGCATGGTCTCCAGTTGTTCGTGGGGGACGTCTGAATCGTGCGTCGTCGTATTATCGACGTCTCCAAGTCCCTTATTTGAAGGGGCCTCAAGCGGAACCGAAGAGAGGGCGTCCTGTGACTGCTGCAGGCGGTCCAGCGCAACGTCGTCTTCCTGTGGCTCGCCACGATCCGCCGCTGTCTGTGTGTTCTGGTACGCGTCTGTCTCGCGGCCCACGTCATCGCGTAATGCGGCGACTTAAGTCATGGGGAGCACAGTCGGATGCGGCGTGAGGGGTGGATCATCCCGTGGCAGCTGTAATAACCGTCGTTGAGCACACTCAGAACGTATGTGTCCCTCCTTCCCACACCCAGAGCACGTCCTTGGTTGTCCGTCGTAAATGACAATGGCCCTACAACCGGCGATGTACAAGTATGACGGGACGTGTTTTCGGAGTTCGATCCGTAGTTGTCTGACGCCATTGAGGACAGGATACGTCTTGAAACTCGCCCATTTTTCAGCCACGTGGGATAGGACCGTTCCGTAAGGACGCAGGGTGTCTGTCACCAATTCTTCTGGCACTTCGAATGGAAGCTCAAAGACGCGGATCGTTCGGAGTCCCATGCCGGCGTGTTCTACTGTTACCGCTCCAACATTCCCGTCCGAATGACAGAAACGAAGTCCTTGTCGGTGTCGAAGTAGTAGTTCGTCACATGCCGCTTCATTTATGAGCTTGACATAGACCACGGTGTTGACTATAGATAAGTGTATTCCAATTAGAACGTCAGATTCGATTTTCACCTCGTCCTGTAAATAACGTTCGATCTCATAAGCCTTCGGTCGAGCATATTCGTTAACAAAACTAAATTTCAGTGTCGATTTGCGGAACGACAAGGCCATGATTCGTTCTATGTATACCGTGACACACCGCTACACATGTAACGTAAACACCTCTCGCGCAGACGTGCGGCAGGGACGTAAACACCGTCCGAACCGCTGCGCCGCCGAAGGCTGACAGTCTGAGCTACCGAAGCACGACTCACGCCCGGTCCTCACAGCTTTACTTCTGCCAGTATCTCGCCTCCTACCTTCCAAACTTTACAGAAGCTCTCCTGCGAACCATGCAGAACTAACACTCGTGAAAGAAAGGATACTGCGGAGACATGGCTTAGCCACAGCCTGGGGAATGTTTCCAGAATGAAATTTTCATTCTGAAGTGGAGTGTGCGCTGATATGAAACTTCCTGGCTTCGGTAGCTCAGATGGTAGAGCCTATCTCCGATGTTATTCAATATGTATACTGAGCAAGCAGTAAAGGAAACAAAAGAAAAATTCGGAGTAGGAATTAAAATCCATGGAGAAGAAATAAAAGCTTTGAGGTTCGCCGATGACATTGTAATTCTGTCAGAGACAGCAAAGGACCTGGAGGAGCAGCTGAACGGAATGGACAGTGTCTTGAAAGGAGGATATAAGATGAACATCAACAAAAGCAAAACGAGCATAATGGAGTGTATTCTAATTAAATCAGGTGATGCTGAGGGAATTAGATTAGGAAATGAGACACTTAAGGTAGTAGATGAGTTTTGCTACTTGGGGAGCAAAATAACTGATGATGGTCGAAGTAGAGAGGATATAAAATGTACACTGACAATGGGAAGGAAAAGCGTTTCTGCAGAAGAGAAGTTTGCTCACATCGAGTGTAGATTTAAGTGGCCTTGGGACCTCCCTGGAGACACTGGAACGAAGAAAATCCCCTTCCCTAACTGGGACTGAGCCCTTGACCTTCGGCGCCAGAGTCAGTGCTCTATTTGCTAGGCCACTAAAGTCACACTGAACATGGAAGGTGGTACAGAAACAGAATTTAAAAAATAGAATTGACAGTAGTAATAAATACACAATCTACACTAATATCTCAGTGGCATCTTACTCTAGGGAAGAAATACGCAGTATAAAACAACAGAACGTTTGAAGTAGATGGGCAATCACAAAAAAATAAAGAAATACAGGAAAAATGGAGAAACAGATAGGAATAAAAGGCAAGGGAAGCATTGGAGAACTATTAAGATTATGTGAAGTTTAGAAGAGGGAAAGTATTGACCCGTGTTTTGTTATTTAATATTAAATCAGGGCTGTGGATCATACGACCGTCTATTTCCAGAGCTTCCAACGGGTTAATTTATTGGCCTTTATTTGTTAATTGGAGGATATGGGATTGTGGTTGGTGGCTGGGAACCTCAGCCAGTACATGCTCAGCGTGTGTGGAGCCATATGCGTTCATGTTCAGGCAACATAGTTGCAATTTACCTGCCTGACTGCACTTATTGCATTCAGGACGAGTAATTTTGTGTATCGTGAAAGTTGACTACTAAATAGCTACATTAGATTTTCAGTTCCGTTGTCACTGTTTTGCGAACTGGTCATTGAAGAAACTGTGCAAAGCTGATTGTGTACCAGGATCGACTGCAGTCAGTCACAGTCTTTGAAGTGTTCCCTCTGTGAAGTTTGATCAGAACCATGATCACCTCAGACGCTGCCGGGCGCTTCGGACAATGAGCATTTGCCAGTGATGGGCGTTTGGCAGTACGCTAGCATGTGGTGGAAGAGCATTTCAAACTATACTCCTGCTCCTCGCTCTACGTGACGTGGACGTGTTCACTGTTGTTGGCGGGAAGATAACTGCAGCGTCACAAGTTAGTGGTTATAGTGAGACAGTTCAGATGGTGAAAATACACTCCTGGAAATGGAAAAAAGAACACATTGACACCGGTGTGTCAGACCCACCATACTTGCTCCGGACACTGCGAGAGGGCTGTACAAGCAATGATTACACGCACGGCACAGCGGACACACCAGGAACCGCGGTGTTGGCCGTCGAATGGCGCTAGCTGCGCAGCATTTGTGCACCGCCGCCGTCAGTGTCAGCCAGTTTGCCGTGGCATACGGAGCTCCATCGCAGTCTTTAACACTGGTAGCATGCCGCGACAGCGTGGACGTGAACCGTATGTGCAGTTGACGGACTTTGAGCGAGGGCGTATAGTGGGCATGCAGGAGGCCGGGTGGACGTACCGCCGAATTGCTCAACACGTGGGGCGTGAGGTCTCCACAGTACATCGATGTTGTCGCCAGTGGTCGGCGGAAGGTGCACGTGCCCGTCGACCTGGGACCGGACCGCAGCAACGCACGGATGCACGCCAAGACCGTAGGATCTTACGCAGTGCCGTAGGGGACCGCACCGCCACTTCCCAGCAAATTAGGGACACTGTTGCTCCTGGGGTATCGGCGAGGACCATTCGCAACCGTCTCCATGAAGCTGGGATACGGTCCCGCACACCGTTAGGCCGTCTTCCGCTCACGCCCCAACATCGTGCAGCCCGCCTCCAGTGGTGTCGCGACAGGCGTGAATGGAGGGACGAATGGAGACGTGTCGTCTTCAGCGATGAGAGTCGCTTCTGCCTCGGTGCCAATGATGGCCGTATGCGTGTTTGGCGCCGTGCAGGTGAGCGCCACAATCAGGACTGCATACGACCGAGGCACACAGGGCCAACACCCGGCATCATGGTGTGGGGAGCGATCTCCTACACTGGCCGTACACCACTGGTGATCGTCGAGGGGACACTGAATAGTGCACGGTACATCCAAACCGTCATCGAACCCATCGTTCTACCATTCCTAGACCGGCAAGGGAACTTGCTGTTCCAACAGGACAATGCACGTCCGCATGTATCCCGTGCCACCCAACGTGCTCTAGAAGGTGTAAGTCAACTACCCTGGCCAGCAAGATCTCCGGATCTGTCCCCCATTGAGCATGTTTGGGACTGGATGAAGCGTCGTCTCACGCGGTCTGCACGTCCAGCACGAACGCTGGTCCAACTGAGGCGCCAGGTGGAAATGGCATGGCAAGCCGTTCCACAGGACTACATCCAGCATCTCTACGATCGTCTCCATGGGAGAATAGCAGCCTGCATTGCTGCGAAAGGTGGATATACACTGTACTAGTGCCGACATTGTGCATGCTCTGTTGCCTGTGTCTATGTGCCTGTGGTTCTGTCAGTGTGATCATGTGATGTATCTGACCCCAGGAATGTGTCAATAAAGTTTCCCCTTCCTGGGACAATGAATTCACGGTGTTCTTATTTCAATTTCCAGGAGTGTACATAACTTAACTCCGTGAACAACATTTCAGTTTTACAAAAGCAACAGCAAGAGAGCAGAGACGATAACGAGATCCCACTAATTCGATGAAAGTTTTGATATATTTGTGTTTACTTTCGTTGTGTGTGGCACTAACTGTCCTCATTAAAGAATACGAGAAACATTTCGGAAATGTGGAGGAATTTGCCACGAGTCACGCTATTTCGTGGTATTTATCATTGTACATCCAAACAAATCTTGGACTGATCATCAAAGTGCTTCAGTCCGGAACCGCGCTGCTGCTACGGTCGCAGGTTCGAATCCTGCATCGGGCATGGGTGTGTGTTATGTCCTTGGGTTAGTTAGGCTTAAGTAGTTCTAAGTTCTAGGGGACTGATGACCTCAGATGTCAAGTCCCACAATGCTCAGAGCCATTTGAACCATTTGAACCATAACTTTCTTCATAAAATACGTAGCAGAATATTAAAAACCACAGCAGCTCACAAGCTAAGAGGTAAGTACAGGGTTATTACAAATGATTGAAGCGATTTCACAGCTCTACAATAACTTTATTATTTGAGATATTTTCACAATACTTTGCACACACACACAAAAACTCAAAAAGTTTTTTTAGGCATTCACAAATGTTCGATATGTGCCCCTTTAGTGATTCGGCAGACATCAAGTCGATAATCAAGTTCCTCCCACACTCGGCGCAGCATGTCCCCATCAACGAGTTCGAAAGCATCGTTGATGCGAGCTCGCAGTTCTGGCACGTTTCTTGGTAGAGGAAGTTTAAACACTGAATCTTTCACGTAACCCCACAGAAAGAAATCGCATGGGGTTAAGTCGGGAGAGCGAGGAAGCAATGACATGAATTGCTGATCATGATCTCCACCACGACCGATCCATCGGTTTTCCAATCTCCTGTTTAAGAAATGCCGAACATCATGATGGAAGTGCGGTGGAGCACCATCCTGTTGACCGTCGGCTGTGGTACATTTAGCTCCCTGGTTGCTTTATTCGTCGACTTCCGCGGGCTACGCGTGAAACTTGCCCGCACGCGTTCAACCGTTTCTTCGCTCACTGGAGGCCCACCCGTTGATTTCCCCTTACAGAGGCATCCAGAAGCTTTAAACTGCGAATACCATCGCCGAATGGAGTTAGCAGTTGGTGGATCTTTGTTGAACTTCGTCCTGAAGTGTCGTTGCACTGTTATGACTGACTGATGTGAGTGCATTTCAAGCACGACATACGCTTTCTCGGCTCCTGTCGCCATTTTGTCTCACTGTGCTCTCGAGCGCTCTGGCGGCAGAAACCTGAAGTGCGGCTTCAGCCGAACAAAACTTTATGAGTTTTTCTACGTATCTGTAGTGTGTCGTGACCATATGTCAATAAATGGAGCTACAGTGAATTTATCAGATCGCTTCAATCATTTGTAATAGCCCTGTACAGAAAGGATCTAGTAACTCTCTTACTTCGTTATATGACAAGTCCTTCCACACGAAGCAATGGCTGCATCTGTCGTCAAACTTTTATTCCCAAGTGCCCCTGCAAATCAATAATAAGTTGTGTAAAAATAATTAATCATAGGAATGTACTTTCTGATATTCTAGAGAGGTGGCTAACCATCCCTCATGTTGGTTTCGTCTAAATTCGAGCTAACAAGTCGACAGAAGGATGTCTCGCTTGCTTAGATACAAGTAATTATAGTAATTATAGGATACAATTAAAACTAATGCACAACACGTTATCCTTAGAGTCACACTTCGTAGAACACTCCCTGTCATGCAGTATAGCTGAATACAGTGATGATGAAGAAGAGGTTCAATAAATCTGATTCCTAAGACTGTCTCCAAATTTTTTATTCTGTTCTCAATATCGCTGAATCAAGCTGCAACCCTCTTCCACTAGAGGGCTCCGAATTGTAGCGTGTAACATGACGGTATGTAACGTGACTATGTCGGCGCCTGAGAAGCAGATTCGTAGAGTACGTCCACACATGGAGCACCATCTCAGTCAGCATGACAATGCCAGACCACACAGGAGCGCTGTGAGATCTGCAGCAACCCTACGTCTTGGATTCACTGTCACCGATCATCCCCGATACAGTCCCGACTTGGCTTCATCCGATGTTTATCTGTTTCAGAAACTTAAAGAACACCTTTCTAGGATTTTACTTTGATAGTAACGAAGCAGTGCAAGCAGAAGCGAGGTTGTGGCTCCATCAGCAAAGTTAGACATTGTGCAGTGACGGTATCAACAAACTGGTCTCTCGTTGGCAGAAATGTGTTCGTCCCCAAGGTGACTACACTCATGCTCATAAATTAAGGATAATTGCAGAATGTGGTGCTACACAACGTGGCATTACACAAAACTGGCGCTAATAGCATAGGCACATAGGGAACACATACGACACAGATCTCTAAGTCCACGGTATTGCTGATAAGTTGAGAAAACCCTCCCGAAACACATGTGCTACAAAACGCCACTGCTTCCTGCGCAGTACCCCGACATCAGTATGGTATATGATCACCATGCACACGTACACAGGCAGCACAACGGGGTGGCATACTCTGGATCAGGCGGTCGAGCAGCTGCTGGGGTATAGCCTCCCATTCTTGCACCAGAGCCTGTCGGAGCTCCTGAAGTGTCGTAGGGGTTTGAAGAAGTGCAGAGATACGTCGACCTAGAGCATCCCAGACGTGCTTGATCTGGTTTTGGTCTGCAGAACAGGCAGGCCACTCCATTCGCCTGATATCTTCTGTTTCAAGGTACTCCTCCATGATGGCAGCTCGGTGGCGCCGTGCGTTATCCATCAGGAGGAAGGTGGGACCCACAGCACCCCTCAAAAGGTGGACATACTGGTGCAAAATAACGTCCCGATACACCTGACCTGTTACAGTTCCTCTGTCAAAGACATGCAGGGGTGTACGTTCACCAGTAATAATCCCACCCCAAACCATCAAACCACGACCTCCATACAGGTCCTTTTCAAGGACATTAAGGGGCTGGTATCTGGTTCCTGGTTCACGCCAGATGAAAACCCGGCGAAAATCACTGTTCAGACTATACCTGGACTCGTTCGTGAACATAACCTGGGACCACTGTTCCAATGACAATGTACTGTGTTCTTGACACCAGGCTTTACGGGCTCTCCTGTGACCAGGGGTCAGTGGAATGCACATTGCAGGTCTCCGGGTGAATAAACCTTGTCTGTTCAGTCGTCTGTAGACTGTGTGTCTGGAGACAACGGTTCCAGTGGCTGTGGTAAGGTCCCGAGCAAGGCTACCTTCAGTACTCCGTGGCCGTCTGCGGGCACTGATGGTGAGATATCGGTCTTCTTGTGGTGTTGTACACTGTAGCGCCTGCACAAGTTTCCTGACTGCTGGAATCGTTGCCATAATCTTGAGATCACGCTTTGTGGTACACGGAGGGCCCGTGCTGTGTTTGACCAGCCTCCAGTCGTCCTAGTATTCTACCCCTCATAACGTC
Organism: Schistocerca cancellata; assembly: GCF_023864275.1. Classification (NCBI taxonomy): domain Eukaryota; kingdom Metazoa; phylum Arthropoda; class Insecta; order Orthoptera; family Acrididae; genus Schistocerca; species Schistocerca cancellata. Next base: position 213,498,352 of record NC_064629.1, on the reverse strand, counting down.
ATCAATATGTGTTCATTGAGCCATTTTCAACACACAGTCACCATTAGCACGTCTGCACACTCACTCGCTGCACCGTACGCTGACATGCACCAACACACCTCTGCGTATGTGGACTGTTACCAGCGCCACCGTGCGACGACCGCAGATCCAATGCACCGCATGGTCATACCCCGAGGTGATTTAAACCCGCAGACCGCCCACCAGAGCGTTGTTTCACCATGTATCAGCATTATCCTTAGTTTATGAGCATGAGTGTATGCTGAGAAATAAATATGCAGGCATCAAGAATAAAGAAGTAGAATGTTAATAAAGTTTGTTTTATTTAAAAATCATTAATAGCTTTCGCATTAAGAAAAGCAGATATTACTTTTGCGTACGCCTTCGTAGTAGTAAAATTCTGTACACATCGGTAATTCATTCCCTTCACCAAAAGATCACCATCGGTTTCTAGCAGCCTTCAGGCTGACTGACGCCTTATACGTGAGAAACAGGCAAGACAGAGCGTTTAAGCCCGCAGCTCGTGGTCGTGCGGTAGCGTTCTCGCTTCCTACGCCCGGGTTCCCGGGTTCGATTCCCGGCGGCGTCAGGGATTTTCTCTGCCTCGTGATGGCTGTGTGTTGTGTTATGTCCTTAGGTTAGTTAGGCTTAAGTAGTTCTAAGTTCTAGGGGACTGATGACCATAGATGTTAAGTCCCATAGTGCTCAGAGCCATTTGAACCATTTTTTAGACCGCTTAAGATCTCTACTGCCGGACATGCCAGTTCTCATACAAATATGGAGGCTCTCGATAGATAGTCCTGGCACGCGAACTGTTTTACCTGTACGTTTGCAGTGAAGTCAGACATACACAGAATATATGGAAGAAAGGTTAGAGTTTAACGTCCCATCGACGATAAGGTATCACAGACGGAGCTCAAGTTCGGGGAGGAACAGGATGGGGAGGAAAATGGCTCTGAGCACTATGGGACTTAACTTCTAAGGTCATCAGTCCCCTAGAACTTAGAACTACTTAAGCCTAACTAATCTAAGGACATCACACACATCCATGCCCGAGGCAGGATTCGAACTTGCGACCGTAGCAGCCGCGCGGTTCCAGACTGTAGCGCCTTTAACCGCTTGCCCACCACGGCCGGCGATGGGGAGGAAATTGGCCGTCTCAAGGGAATCATACCGCCATATTAAACACAAATGATACATTGGCGTCACTTAAAATCGTTCTTCTCTCTAACTCACAAAGTAATAAGTGAAAGGAATATTTATTTAGGTAGGTAAGCGTAAGAAACGTTACTCTTTATATGGCGTTATGAACACAGTTTACTTAATTATTTAGTTATTTTTGACACTGTACATTAATGGGCCACCTCTCTTACGTTCGACATAACTACCTACGATTTTCTGTGGCCCAGTAATGCATATTATGACAGTTCATTGCACCGTAATTTGGGAATGTGCATTTATCAGACAACATAATTCTTTGTAAAGGCGTACAGAGTGAAATTATTCACGGCCAATTCGCGAAAGAAATTCTCCGACTGAAATAGTTGCTATGGTGATCCTGTGTCTGTGACAGGGGATACGGGTGAAAGTTGTGACCGTGTTCCATTCGCCAGACGAATGTAAGGTTGATAGCATTGACCGCAGCAACTTCTCGTAAGCTGACATGAAGAACAAGGTGCACTGCCTACTTCCTACTGGTCTTCGTCTATCACCGCTGCATCTTCTCATACAACATATTTCTCGAAGTCACTGTTCAGCACGTAAGAACGTAATGGCTAATGGAGCTCTCCGACCAACATATCTAACGACGTAAGACATGGCTACTTCATTGGTATTGAGTCTGCAAAAATGGCTCTGAGCACTATGGGACTCAACATCTTAGGTCATAAGTCCCCCAGGACTTAGAACTACTTAAACCTAACTAACCTAAGGACACCACACACACCCATGCCCGAGGCAGGATTCGAACCTGCGACCGCAGCGGTCGCGCGGTTCCAGACTGAAGCGCTTAGAACCGCTCGGTCACCCCGGCCGGCAATTAATTTATAGTCGTTTTATATACATCAGCTACGTGACAGGAGCCGGTAAATGCTGCCGAGCGGTTCTAGGCGCTTCAGTCTGGAATCGCGCGACCGCTACGGTCGCAAGTTCGAATCCTGCCTCGGACAGGCATGTGTGTGATGTCCTTAGGTTAGTTAGGTTTAAATAGTTCTAAGTTCTAGGGGACTGATAACCTCAGATGTTATGTCCCATAGTGCTCAGAGCCATTTCAACCATTTTTACGTGATAGGGAAAACAATTTTCTACTTAGAAAATTTAATTAGTTGCTGTAACTCTCTGTAAAACAACCCAATAAACCATGTTCATAGCTTCGCAGAAACAGAAACGTGTCTGACGTTTACCTATCTATATAAATATTCTGTTCAACTATTATTTATAAGTTACAGAGATAACACATTGTATATTTGGCGTTATGAGATATATACCGGTGTCCAAAATTAAAACAACAGACGGAAATTTTGCAAGGTTGCGTTTATTTTGCCACAAAGCAGTACAAACAGGTGATTCTCAAGTAGAAAGAACATAAAGAATACAGAACGTAACCAACTGTAACATGCATAATGGTACGCAGATATGTTCTTCGTTTTATCCAACTTAACGGATTTGCACACACATTCCTACAAACGGTTTATGTGCCCAGTATGGGGTGTGATCACCTCTGGCAGCAATACAGGCTTGACAACGACGGAGCAATCTCATGTTGAGGCAATAACGCCAATTCTTCCTGCAGAGCTGCTCGCCGTCTTGGAAAGTGGTTGGCAGATGGTGACGTGACGCAAGGCGTCTTCCTAGTGCACCCTAGACATGCTCTATGGGATTCAAATCGAGAGAGCGAGCAGACAACGCCATGAGTGCAATATCTTCCGTTTTTAAGAAAAATTCAACCACCCGCGCTCTATGAGGTCTGGCGTTGTAGTCCATCAGTACGAAATCTGGGCCCACAGCACCTCGCTACTACTGCAATGAGTTCCCAAGATCTCGTCACGATACCTGGCAGAAATTAAACCTTGCCGATTCACACTTACAACTTCATGAAGAGGTGTTCGAGTGGTAAACATAATCCCTGCCCACAGTACTAGGGATCCTCCTCGATAATGGTATCTTTCACCAATGTTTGGGTCCTGAAATCGTGTTCCATGTCCCCTCCAGATGCGAATCCATCGAGAATCACTCTCCAGACTAAAGCGTGACATCTGTGAAAACAACATTGCCCCACTGTTCGACCGTCCACGTGGCATGTTGCTGTTTCCACTATAGGCGTTACCTTCTTTGAAGACGCGTCAGACATACAGCAGGTCTCCGACAATAAAGGCCACTCTAACGAACCCTTCTGCACACCGTTTGCCTCGATACAACACGCCCAGTGGCTGCTGCGAGTTCACTTGCCAGTTGCCGTGCAGTACTAAGGCGGTACTGTCGTGTCCTTACAGCCAAATAACGGTCCTTTCTTTTGAAATCACATGTGGTCGGCCCTGCCCTGGTCTTCAGGACACGGTTTCGGTCTCTATAAACTGTCACCACATCGTAGAAACAACAGAACGATTCACTTTAAGCCATTGGGCAAAATCAGTTTGCGACTTTCCTACTTCCCTTTTTTCTATGGCCGTCGACCGCAGAGAGTCTGGTAGGCATCTTCTGTGTGTCATACTGCATCGTCTGTGACTGTGTACACAGCAGTTGTGGATGTGCGGCTACCCGGCAAACACTACCTCGTTTCATAGGTGCCCTATCGTCATGGTTGGCACGGTTGTCTGTTGACTGGAATGCCATCTTCCACACGATCGTATGGACATCTGGTTGACAGTTTGTATGATTATATCGTGAATTAGGTACAGGATGGGAAAATAGCGGTTTGTTGCTTTAATTTTGAAGACCAGTGTATTCATTCAAAAACCGTATGTGATGGGTTGAGTTGTTTTGGGGGAGGAGGCCAAACAGCGAGGTCATCGTTCTCATCGGATTAGGGAAGGAGGGGAAAGGAAGTCGGCCGTGCCCTTTCGAAGGAACCATCCTAGATCGATTTAGATAAATTACGGAAAACCTAAACCAGGATGGCCGGACGCGGGATTAAACCGTCGTCCTCCCGAATGAGAGTCCAGTGTGCTAACCACTCGCTCGGTACTGCGATGTAGACCATACAGAAGTAGATGAGAGCATTACATAACTCCCCCCTTTTCGTAGTGTACAGCACAAATATAACTTTCTCTACGTCTCAGCCGGCCGCAGTGGCCGAGCGGTTCTAGGCGCTACAGTCTGGAACCGCGCGACCGCTACGGTCGCAGGTTCGAATCCTGCCTCGGGCATGGATGTGCGTGATGTCCCTAGGTTAGTTAGGTTTAAGTAGTTCTAAGTTCTAGGGGACTGATGACCTCAGAAGTTAAGTCCCATAGTGCTCAGAGCCATTTGAACCATTTTCTACGTATCTCTGAACATGCAGTGTCAGTCCGCACTTGGCACACTGACAACTTCTGCAATAGCATGTCGATATCCTCTGTCTCAAAGTTGACTCGTTGTTTCCTATAATGTTTCCTTTGGCCTCATGACAGATTAAGCTTTACAGCTACATCCACATCTTTATTTCACAAATCGGAACAAAGTCAGCAAATACTTTTAGTGTGAGTCGAGCTCTCGTACCTAGTAATTCATTGTTCACGCGGAGCAGCGCAGTAACCAAATCCGTTTCCGTTAAGTAGTGTTCAGGTGTCTGCGTCAATGTGCTGTCGTCCGTGCTAGTAACATTGGGCAGTCCGTCGAGCTTTTCAACTGCTTATTTACATCTCATACTTGGTTGTTGTAATCCATTACAAGTGCATGCCAGTACTGAAGAGGAGTTGATACATTCGTCTCGAAGAATACGGATACTGATGAAAGTAATGTTACTACAGCAATTTCCAACGCACGGTGAGTAGTCACTTTGAGGATTTAGTCAATAGTGAAGCTCAGCGTGTAATGAAAGAGAGGAAACGAGCCACAAAGGTAGCCAATCAGGTCGTTCTTTAGCAGCAAGGTTCCTACAGAAAATATTTTCCCAAGTAGCTCATCTGAAGATATTTCCGCTGAGAAGAATTTTATACAATCCAATGCAAAACGACATTATTGCTGTCAGTACTATTCCCCATGATAGATAAACTCTAGATAAGGCAAGAGATTTAAACCAACTTTTTGTGCCCCTCACTGTATTTACATAGAGAATAAAATGGGTAGTTTTTAGCGAGCTGCATCCAACATCAGTTGGTAAATTAATACCCTTGGGTCAACCTGCAACTAAATGCAAAACCTGTAATATTACCTGTGTTGAAAAGAAATGCGATAAGGATGGAAGTAACACGCAGTTTAGTAGCCACCATACCAACCTATGTGAAACGCAAGCAAAGGTTATGTTTAGTAACTCACGACCATGAAATGCTATTCATAATTGAATCACCTGCTAATCATTACTGTGAAGAGATTCACTACGGTTCGATTCCCGGCGGGGTCAGGGATTTTCTCTGCCTCGTGATGACTGGGTGTTGTGTGATGTCCTTAGGTTAGTTAGGTTTAAGTAGTTCTAAGTTCTAGGGGACTGATGGCCATAGATGTTAAGTCCCATAGTGCTCAGAGCCATTTGAACCATTTTTTTGAGATTCACTACGAAAACAATCGGTGAAGGGAAACCAATTGTTAGTAAATTCTAAACACGTGAGCTAACTTTCGATTGACAGGTGATTCCCAAATACGTATACATGCATAGAATTACATGCAAAGGGCAAGCATATACTACTCCCTTCCGTTAATACTGTAAATGACTGAGTTGTTGGGGAGCGAGCAGCCATTGCAGCTGTCATGAGCGTTTTATTAAATGTGGTGGAGGATATGCATCAACTAGTTGCGTGACTGTTGTTTGAAGTGCTTGCGTCACTCTACGGATAAGAAGGTTTCTCGTTCTGATTAGAAAGTTTAATACGAACGCATCCGCTATATGCAACAACTTATCGCTGAAAGACACCGAAGACAAATTGAGTTCAAATACATATACTTGTGTGGCAATAGGCCATATGATTGACAATAGAAGTGGATAAGTACACAATTCTCGGGCTCAGGACGATAAACCCCACATGCGGGATTCCAGGTCATTCCTTCCATTTCATCAATCCGGTCGTCAGATTAGAGTGTTCCGATTTTCAGTGGTTCTTCCAGGAATTCCCCGCAGAGACAGGCACCGAGAGGGCATTGTAGTTGAAATAACTAATGTGGTCACTACCAAATATAATGGAACTTAAGAAAAGTAAGTTACAGATGCCGTCCCACGCTAAGAACATTGCGCAAGATTACTGGCGCATTGTCATACGACAGTACGTGTTCTGGATTTCTGGAGACACAGTTCGACTCCGTGACCAAGGAGCGGATTTCTGTTGTCGACGAATTGGAAGATTAGTAGAAGGTTTCGACCGTCCTTTATAGAAACTTGGTGAGTGCGTTGAAAAATAGCATCATATATCAAGTATCAGTTTGATGTGTAGTGCAGTGTTCAGTAAATGTTACTTGATAATGAGTAACTTACTTTTTGAAGTCTTCTCGTAGGAACCTTATCTTCCGTGTCGTAAACATAAAAAGATCAAACATCGCTATAGCTTACTCAATGCTTTTGCGCAGAAAATAAATCGTGTCTGTACGCCAGGCGTCTGAGTAAGCTGAATATTTCACTTACACTCGTAATGACGAAGCTATTAAGCATGGAGAGCCAAAAATAAACACATTGCAACAAAAAGTGTCATGCTGGTGAATGGAATCAGCTATTTTACAGATCACATTTTGAACCGTACGCAGCTCGTGATCGTGCGGTAACGTTCTCGCTTCCCACGCCCGGGTTCCCGGGTTCGATTCCCGGCGGGGTCAGGGATTTTCTCTGCCTCGTGATGACTGGGTGTTGTGTGATGTCCTTAGGTTTGTTAGGTTTAAGTAGTTCTAAGTTCTAGGGGACTGATGACCATAGATGTTAAGTCCCATAGTACTCAGAGCCATTTGATCCACATTTTGAACCCTCGTGGTTCAGGCCAGAACACCGTATTCTATCCATCAACAGTTAATAAAATCTATCATATAGTTGTCAGGACACTTCATATAATCATATTGTTGAAATAAGTAGATTGTGTGGCATGATGTCAAATTCCTTTCAGATGTATAGTAAGACGAAACATTGAGTATCTGGTTGCGCATCATGGAGTGAGAACATGTGACATGCCGATGCTGGTTCGTCCGTTCAACCATGCGAATTGACGCTGTGATTAAAAAATTCTCTCTTCAGTCTCTCTCTCTCTCTTATTACTACTGGTTATCAATATTCGCTAGGAGTTGGAGTAGCAATAGCGTCGTGCTAGGTTCATCAAGTCTTATTGGCATCGTGCTAGGTTCGTAAGATTTCCCTCACTGTCATCCGTAGCATCGGCTTGATCTGAAAGTACTCTGAGCATAATATGAAGATAATCTGACGCAAAGCTCTGAGTGTGGCTGCTTAAAAATACGTGCAGCCCGATCACAATTTTGGACAGTGCGTCCTCTGGTAGTGTGTGTGACGCCACGTGGTGGCGTATGACGAGCCGCCTCTAACATCGTCTCGCAGCGGCCGATTAAATGTTTCTTCTGTGGAGATATGAGCGGCTTGTGGCGCGCCGTGTGCGGCCGATGAAGGCATCGCACACTGATAATTTTAAAGAAGTAGTGACCACCATTGCAGCTACTGCGCATTACTATGAGGCACATCTTTTGTCAGATGAAAAAGAGCGATTAACGGTTTTTTATCCATCAAGAGAAAAAATATCCTGCCATGCAGATGACATTGAAATTTCGTGACACCATAGATGGTGGCTAAGGCTTCCTTTTCCAGCCGACTTTGGTTCACTTAGGTCTTGTTCAGCGTCTTAGACGCGCATGCTATGGGGCATTCAGTGTTGCCAATCTTGTGAGATAAAACTGCCTCCATTACATATGATGGTGCATCAACTGGAAGCGGTACTGGTTATTTAGATCGAAATGAATAAGGCGTGGGCGACAAAGCAATATATTTTTCAACCCTTGAAATAATTACTCACATTCTCTAGTTCATTGGAAAGGAAAATTTTTATGCTGGAGGTGATGTAAAGGAGCAGCACTCTGCGCTGTGTTCGGAATAAATTTAATATAGTAGGTCAGTCTGCCCAGAACTGCCTGTAGTTCTCGAAAATTTTTTGGAGAAAGTTATCTTCGGCTGGCCTCTAAATGCTTAGTCGAGGGAAGAGCGCCGTGGGCATCAATGAGACGTCCCAAGTATTCAATTTCAGCAATGAAAAACAAGCGCTTCTGCAAATTATACTTAAGGTCCTGCGTTAGTTAAAACTTGAAAAGAAATTCCAAATTTTTGAGATGCTGTTCTGGAGTTTGTACCGAGACAGTGATGTAGTCGAAATAATTTGAACATGTAACGTTCGACATCACTTGTTCGAGGAAGCGTTGAAATAACACAGTAGCCCACGCTCGCTAACAGTCTGAAAATTGTCTGATTTGTAAATTTCGATTACAGATTCTGATCTAGAATCGACGTAGCTACCCTGGATTTGAACATGAACTTATTTATGCAAATATTACTTTTTGTAGGAATGTGATTTTAATTAATCTGAAATGCATATGAGTGTCTGTAAATTATATTGCATAAAAAGAATTATGCACAACAACACTCAGAATTATTAACTGTTACGTAATTTAAATTACAAAAAATCGCATCTATTGAATTTACGTGAATTTTCACTAACTGAAAATTGTTTCCAACATTCTGTCAAAATACTCATTTAAGGCCTACAGAAATTTCTTACCTTGCAAAGGATAATTTATCTCTGCTCTGGCTGCACTGCAAGAATGGTGAGCGGAAATAAAACACTGCGCGGCTATTTGCCTCTTATCCTTAATTCTTCAAAAGTACTGTTTTAGCAAATTAGTTTTTCATTCTCTTTCCAGAATAATTAAATACTGTTCACGCAAAAGTGCAAGACGTGACAATGCAAACTTTACAAAACACATTTTTCTTTGAAGAATTGGAACAAGCTTTGTGAAATATTTAGAAACTACGAAAGGAAGTACTTTGAAATTATATTAATTCATTTTAATGATACAAAAGTAAAATCACAGTAATATGGACTATCAGCGTTGTCTTTCCCCGCATTGTCATATACTACGATTTCTGCTTCTGCAAGATATTCCTATTACCAAATTTGTTTTCTTGGATTCTTAATGCAATACTATTTAACTTATCTAAATTGGGGTGCGCTAATTAGAATACTGAAACCATGACTGACAGTTCTCTCTGATTATCAACACGTAGATGCTGTTAGGATCAATGAAATCTTTGCATAGCAGTAATTACGGAACTCGCGCTCGCAGTTAACAAACGGAAAATAATTCACCTTTCTCTTAAAAGCTGTCTCTTATACAATCATCTCAAAAATCGTTCTTTATCCGCAGGTTCAACATCATGGAACATCACAAACTGAACTCTCTGTGCGGCACATCTGCTATTTCGGCTACTTGTTCATTCTGCCATGATACAACATCTCTAAACGATTCAGCACCTACTACTGCTGAAGGCTGCGATTTAACTCGATTGGTACCCCGCATCTATTCAATAATGCAACCTCTGGAAACCAGAGATAGTGTCTTGCTCATGTATTCAGCATGCAAAGATGTCTAAACTGACATGATTCCAAATAACTGAAACTTTGCATTGTATTTGCATCAAAGAAGCACCTAGTGGAAACATACGAAACAAACTGTGATTTACTACCATTTCACTTAATATATGCATCTTTCAATGTGCATTGAACACAGTTTTCCTCCGTTTCCTTATCTAGAGTAAGCTGAAGGTAAGCAGTGACGAAACCAATTTTAGAAAAGAACCAACCACTTGATAGGCCATACATAAGCTCCTCAAAACCTAGAAGCGGGAAGGAATCAGTAACCATTTAAGCAGTAACTGTTGTTTAAAGTCGGCACAGAGTTTGATTTTCCCGCTCGATTTTCTGATAATAACCATAGGATATCCCCATTGACTAGCAGAAATAGGTTTCAAGGTACCAGTTCGTTTTAATCTGCTGAGTACATTCATCACGAATGGCGTTAGCCGCCGAACGTGCACGGTAAAATTTGGCTTCAGCATCTTCTTTGAGCATAATGTGCGCCTGGAAATTTTTTGCGTGTCCAAGAGTGTCATCGAGCAAATGTCCATATTTTTCACACAACTGATGAACGCTGGGAGACTTGCATTTCAGTAGCATGCACACAGTCCCGAATATACGGGGCGTAACGGATATAAGTGCAGATACTGCTAATAGTGACTGAGGATGGTTCACTGAACAACATTACATCAGTATTTACTTCATTTTCAGATTAATGATTATAGCTATTAGGGGTAGTACGTTTTTAGGTCGGTCAGTATCACCAAGTACATGTGGCAGGAGCAACCCGTTAATCCGTATTTTCCCCTGTGCATGAGGTCAGATGTTGAAGTGTGGGCATGTGGATGCAAAACGGTAAGTCTATACTGACAAGAATAGTCCACTTAGTGGTGTAGTTAGGACTGTGCAGAAAATATCAGGTCGTAAGGTCTGGGACTTGTTTGTGGGACGACTCTTCGATTCAGAGAAAAAACAACTAATTCACTGATGTGTGTATATATTAACGTACCACATATAAAAGTATCTGCAGTTATACCCGTTACACTCAGTATAATCCAGACAAATCAAATGAATCCATACCATACATATTGGGACTCGAGAGTGATTGTACTACTGTGAATGGCACTGATACTGATGAAGTCGTATTTTGATATTTTCAAAGCGCACGTCCCAAGAACTGAGATAGTTTTGCCATTGTAGACAATGAGATGCAAAGGTGATCTTTGTAGCTGAGGGTGCAACACTTGATAGTCCGGAGCTCGTGGTCGTGCGGTAGCGTTCTCGCTTCCCGCACCCGGATTCCCAGGTCCGATTCCCGGCGGGGTCAGGGATTTTCTCTGCCTCGTGATGATTGGGTGTTGTGTGATGTCCTTAGGTTAGTTAAGTTTAAGTAGTTCTAAGTTCTAGGGGACTGATGACCATAGATGTTAAGTCCCATAGTGCTCAGAGCCATTTGAACCATTTGAACACTTGATAGTAAATACATTAACTAATCAATGTGACTTAAGCACGAGTATCTAACAGAAGTGGTACAAACTGATTGCAGATGTGTAAAGATGCGGCTAGTTTGCGGTTTTTTTCTCTGGATATGACTTTCAGTCCTGACTTTCGGGAGAGTGCTTTTATCCCTTCTGCGAAAGACAGAGCCTTTGGCTGTTTGTCCGCATGAGCACATCTGATTTGAATTAGACAAGTTTTGCACTGTGCGTGTTGCTTTTCGATTGTCGGGTTTGCGTCTACGGTTCCTGTGAGTATTTCAGGAGCAGCGGGTAAAGATTCAGAATGTGAGGCCATATTAGTCCCCAATTGCTCAAATCCCGGCTGAAGTGGAACAGAGTTTCCTTTACGCTAATTCTGCAGGCACACTTGCTGTGTGCGTCGACAGTGTCATCATTCCGCTTGGCGGAAGAAACAGTGTTTGTGATAATGTGTGATATAACACTTGATACAAGACTTCGGAGCTCATAAATTTGCGGTGTGAGTGGCTGGACGCCTCTGCCCTGCTTACGCCGCGGTTTGCGGCGGTTGCCAACAAGGGCCAGGGGGGGCACAGCCGACTTACACCTAAGCACAGCGAATGTTGCACTAACAGGGACATTAAAGTCAATTTCTGCAATGTCCTGTACTTCCTGAGATCCGATTACTTTAAGTACATCATTTAGATAGGGACAGAAATCCATTCGGACCTCTGCCCGTATTCTGTTGTCTGCAAGTTTCAAAATAACGTTATCGCAAAGCATTTCATCATGTAGGATGCAGAACAAGTGTAGTTAAACTCACTGTTCCTAGACATGCACTTGATTTCAGCGATCTACTCCTAGTAACACTAATTAGTATGACGACGTATACGAAAACAAAAAACTGAAGCAAGCAGTAGTCACTTGAAAAAAACTCATCTAGCTTCCGAAATACTTCCACATAGAGTAGGGCTTGGGCTCTGCTTCCGGGAACAATTTCCTACACAAACGAAAGATATGCACTCCTACTTAGGAAAAAAGAAAGGACGTCGTGAGTTATCTGTGATTTTGTAGGCTGCCAAGTGCTACTCGAGCTGTATCCGTTACTACGTCCATTCAACTTGGTTCAAATGGTTCAAATGGCTCTGAGCACTATGGGACTTAACATCTGAGGTCATCAGTCCCGTGGAACTTAGAACTACTTAAACCTAACTAACCTAAGAACATCACAAACATCCATGCCTGAGGCAGGATTCGAACATGCGACCGTAGCAGTCGCGTGGTTCCAGACTGAAGCGCCTAGAACCGCTCGGTCAAAACGGCCGGCCATTCCTCATGTTTTTCATAAAATAATGAGCGTGAGAACGCTACACCTGGCCACCAGAATTGTGTGCTCCAGTTGTTGTTGACTGCTGAGCTTCCACCATTCCGTTTATGCTGCCTAGCAGGGTATGGATTTATTGGCTTTGAAACTGAATATGTGCAGTGAGTGGTTGATCTCTCTCTCCAGAAGTTGTCGTTGTATACATAATTTAAATTAAGGTCACTGTAAAAATACTGCAAAAATGAAGAAATACAAGGTGTACCATAATTAACGGCGTAAACGCATACAGTTGAAAGTACACGATACTAGAAGCAAAAAAGTCTGAGTAAACATAGGGTCGAAAATGCATACCTTGAGAACTACGAGCAATTTTTCGTCTTCGATACTATGAAACAAATCTCTTTTACTGCAAGATCTTCGCTTTCCATAATTTGAAGTGGTAGTATGGACAAAAATAAGAAAAAATGCCCAGCAAACGTGTGCTCTAAAACGTATACCTTAAAAGTTACGAGCACTTAATCATTACAAGACTTGTGTTTCAAAGTAGCAAAGATGAACAAGTGCTCATAGCTCTTAAGGAATGCATCTTAGAGCACATGTTTACAGGACTTTCTTTTTTGTTTTGGTCCATACTACCAGTTCCCAAAATATGGAAAACAAAGAGCTTGCAGCAGAAGAGATTTGTTTCACAGTATCGAAAATGAAAAAATACTGGTAGCTCTTGAGGTATGCATTTTCGACCCTATGTTTACTGAGACTTTTTTGCTTCTAGTATCGTGTACTTTCAATTTTATGCGTTTACGCTATAAATTATGATACACCCTTTATAGGATTTCTGTTCCTAGTTGTTTCTAGAAAAAGATTAATTAGTTCTGTCGACACTGAAAGAAATATTGATTAGTTCAGTATGCAGAGATGTCGAAACTTCTGTCGTGAATTCAAATTGTCGCCAGATATGCCTGATGTGACCGTTAACGAGGTGTATGAGCACTCTAGAACACATCAAACACTATAGATTATTTATTTACAATATATTAGGAATAAAGTACACGTAACTTCGCATCCTGTAGTTTCCCTCTCTGTTCCTCTAATACTGTTTATTAATATTCACTAGCAGTCGGAGTAGCAATCACAATTGCAGGTAGTGAGGTGACGCCAATTCAGCGTCCAATAGTAGCGTGTGTGGAACCACCTGGCAGCGTATGGTGAGCCCTTTCTAGCAGCTGCTCACACCGTCTAGTTTTAAATGTTTCTTCTGCGGAGATATGAGCGGCGCGCGCGACATGCAGTGTGTGGTGGACGCAACACCGCCGATACCGCATTCTCAAAAAAATGGTTCAAATGGCTCTGAGCACTATGGGGCTTAACATCTGAGGTCATCAGTCCCCTAGAACTTAGAACTACTTAAACCTAACTAACCTAAGAACATCACACACATCCATGCCCGAGGCAGGATTCGAAGCTGCGACCGTGGCGGTCGCGCGGCTTCAGACTGAAGCGCCTAGAACCTCTCGACCACAGAGACCGGCACCCCATTTTCACGTTGCTTTCTGGCGTCAGCAATAACGCCCAATTCACTTTTCGTTCTCTAGCTTGCATTCAGTTCTACCCCGCTCTGTCTCGGACTTACTTTCCAGCAGGTTTAGTTGTACACTGAAAGTGATACACAGTAGCACGGATGGTTTTATTTATGAAGGGTTGGCCAATGTGCAACTCGTGTATGGATTAACTGACTGCAACAGAAAAAAGGGTCCCTCACACCAAAATACTCAAAAAAATATCCCTGAACAGTCTTAGAGAAACTTTATGGGTGGAGCTGGGTTCACCTTGTATATGTCAGCGTGGTTGCACAATATCAGTGAAGAGCAGCCGGCCGTTGTGACCGTGCGGTTCTACGTGCTTCAGTCCGGAACCGCGCTCCTGCTACGGTCGCAGGTTCGAATCCTGCCTCGGGCATGGATGTGTGTGATGTCATTAGGATAGTTAGATTTAAGTAGTTCTAAGTCTAGGGGACTGATGACCTTATATGTTTAAGTCCCATAGTGCTCAGAGCCATTTGAACCATTTGAAGAGCAAAGCTGATTTCTCTGAATCTTATTTGTTACATCTGTCTAAAACATTCGTTCACTTTAGTGAACTTAAATATTAGATGTATCAACATTAGGTCGGGCAACCTGTACGACTAGAGAACGATTTGTATCATTCTATTTCCCGCACAGAGCTGTATTTTTTTCCTAAGTGGTTATCCGTTCAGGGCTGAATGTTTGAAAAACATCAAGGCGCTGTCTTTATTCGGAACTATTTTAAAAAATATATACCAGCCTCCCAACTATATAGCACCCTGATGTTTCTGATATACTCAGCGATAAACTAATTAATACTGCTAAATAAATCACGGTGTTAATAGTGAACAGACCGTTAAGTATATATGGCTACTCTTTGCGTGGTCTCGTGGTTATGGAGGTCGCTTTTTATTTCAGAATTTGGCAGTTGCTTTCGACATTTTTCCCTCCGCAGAAACCCTCAGTTAACTCACGGTAGGATAGTCTTTTGCGCCTGTCGTATGAACTCTTTGCTGTGTGTTATATTTCAGCTGTTTGTGTTTCACTTTTTTCTGAGGCTGTTATTTCTCAGTACGTGCGTAGACAACCGCCTTAAATTCACATTTTGGCAGATTTTTGCACTGGATCCATAGCTTTTAATATGGCGTAGGGTTCTGCTTGGGTTTGGCTCATCTCCCTGACTCGGAAGCTAGTGCGTTATGTTGTAGGAGCAATTCTGTGCAGTAATTATGACTGTCAGAGAGAAATATCATTGTGAAAGCCCAAAAATAACCAAAAACGTCGAGCAGGCGAAGCCGCTCAACATCTCGTAGTAAAGTTATACCTGTGTTAGAATCTGGAAGTAACAATGTCAGGCTAAAAGAGACGAACTTTGTAAGTTTCACTTAGAGCTGGTTGGCACTGAACGTTGTTTGTCGCTAATTACAATCAAAATTTTGGTGGATCTGCTTATAAATCCAATTCCCTGCACGAAAATAGTTTTCCTGATTCCGCTTAGCTTACATGGGAAAAAGAAAAAGGAATAATACGGTCCAAAGTCCAGTGGACGGCAGGGTCACTGGAGATTAGAGGCAGAGCATTAAGTGAGATTGGTGAAAGGTGAGGAAGGAAGTGTCATTTTCATTTGTCTTAAGTGATCTGGGGAAACCAGGGTAACCTAAGTCTGGATTTTGTGGTAGTACCCCACTGTCGGTTTCCAGCTGAAATTAGTTACTTACTCATGGCACCAACACAGAAATCTTGGTAAAAATTGCTTATATTATAATTACATTTCGAAGCAGAATCTACATCGGTAAAAATGCATATAAATCCAATGATTGTGGGAGAAAAAAGGAGCAACTGAGCCAGGATTTTGTTACGCACGGAGCATTTCCTTTCATATTGCATTGTGTGTTACTACGGCGACAATGGCCTCAGTGCCATACGGGCGTAAAACAGGAGCCCAGTCTTCGTGGAGATGGCAGGCAGCACGTACGTCTCATCTCTAAGACTGCACGTCTACCATTGGGCTCTTGTACCACACCGAAAACTGTTTAACTTTCGCCGGAGGTTCTATTCACAGAATCTAGTGCGCTAGCTTCTCCCAGACTGTCAACCTGACCAATGTCGTAGGTGCGCTCCTCTCACCAGAGAAAAAAGAATTTATGACTGTTAAGTTCCCTGGTAACGTGATGTTGCACGGTGCCTGAGACATAAAATATTTGCGTCTTTTACAGAGTTTGAACTTAACGTCCTCACTCTCACTGTCTGTCCGAAGAAACCGTCACTGTGCAAAAACTCCCTGACACGGGACCAGAGGCCATTTGTCTCCAAATGTGCACCGTTCTGTTTCTGTGTTATATCCATCGCTGACGTCATTGACAGTTTAAAATAATACATATGTAAGTACGTATCATTGCCTCATTATCATACGTCCAGTTTTCTGGCGACGAATCAAAATATTCGAATCACTACAATCTGAACGGCTATCCTTCAGAATGCAAGTCGAGTGCGCCACACGGAAAATCGGTCTTCTAGGAACACTCGGCTCCTATATAATGTCGTAGAGGCTTTTTGATGTGAAACTGAATAAGGATTACATTCCATTAGAGGTCATGGAATAAAATAGATCAGTTTGATGTAGAAAACAGCCAAAGTTGCTAAATTCAATTCTTTGCATTTAACTGACGGTCAGTTTTGCATTTAGAACCCATTCTCAAATCATCCAAACAGAAAGAAATGGCGTATTCCGTGATTGCACGCAAACCATGTTAACACTGTCGATACTTGTGTCTAAGTCAAGTTGTTCACTGACCGCCGGCCGCGGTGGTCTTGCGGTTCTAGGCGCTGCAGTCCGGAACCGCGGGACTGTTACGGTCGCAGGTTCGAATCCTGCCTCGGGCATGGATGTGTGTGATGTCCTTAGGTTAGTTAGGTTTAAGCAGTTCTAAGTTCTAGGGGACTGATGACCTAAGATGTTAAGTCCCATAGTGCTCAGAGCCATTTGAACCATTTTGTTCACTGACCATTTACCAGTCAGCTGTACACATCAAAAATAACATTGGTAATTACTGCACAAACAGCTCTGTCCATGACCATGCAACAAGAGATAGACTCAACTTACATTTACCAAGAAAAAATAAATATAAAACTCAAAACAGCACTTTCTAGCAATGAATAAAACTGTACAATAAATTACAAAAAGAGAATAAAGAAATTGTCAAAATACGCTTATTTAAAAAGGCAGCTAAAAAGTACCTGTTACGCAATACATTTTATACATTGAAGGATTACTTGGCTAAAACAGTGTAGAGGTTTGATGAAAAAATGTTATACAAATAAATAATAATAATAATGATTATAAAATATCCAACAGTCCACATAACACCTGCAGTTTATGTTTTCTTTTTTCCTTCTATTTTTCCTTTCTAGAAATACTTCCCCTCAAACTATGCATAGCACAACACTAACACCTCTTTTTGAGCTCAACATCTTACTCATTATGGAGGGATGCTGACTCAGTTTTTCAGGGTAGCAAATGGGAAATTGCGGTACAGAAAATGGCCTAGAGATCACCAGTGTGTGTGTGTGTGTGTGTGTGTGTGTGTGTGTGTGTGTGTGTAGTGAGTGAAGTGTTATGAAACAATGTGTGTACAGTGCGTGCAGTGACTGATAGTGAGATATGAGTGAGCAATGTGGCATTACATTATTTAATAAGTGATTTGTAAAAAAATGTGTTGTATATTAGGAGTAAATCTAATGATTGTAACTAGAACTCTGTAAAAATATATGTATACGAATTAGCTTATTTTAAATTGATCTAAATTTGTAAATACTTTGACATGTCCTATATCCTTGTAAAAAGGGATATACAGATGAATAAAGCTACTGCTACTACTACTACATTGGCAAGGCAATATGTATGTCTGTCCTGCCAATGGTCACTGAAAAACTTGATTTAGACACAAGTATGTACAATATTAACACAGTCTTACGTGCTGTCACCGAATAGGGCAATTTTTCTGTCTAGGTGATTTCAGAATGGGTTCTGATACTAGAAAACGATCATCAATTACTGTAAATAAAAGGATAAGAATTTCACAACTTTGGTTGTTTTCTACATCAAACTGGTTTGATGTCCTACTATTTAACCAGCGCACTGGAATATCATAAAATAGACCGTCTACAACTACCTCCACATTCGAATGGAATGCTCGATATATGAATTAACAAATTATTTTCACTCTCTATCTGGTGCGTTCTAAGCACTATAAACTTTCAAAGATACGAAGCAAAGTAATATCAAAAGACGTCGGAGATCTGCAGGTTAATGTACTGGTTCTCAGATTTCTGAAGCACGAACACGACACGTACAAAATAACGCGCCGCGGCGCACTGGAGGTGTTCTATTTCATTTACATAGAAGTATTATTTATTAACTGTTTTATGGCCGGTAATTTGGTTTCGTAATAATTTATTTGAAGCGGCGCACAATTTAAGTAATTTAGGAAGGCGAAATGACAAAGCAACGGGAGGGCTGTAAGGCACGCCCAAGGAAAGTTGGGATTTATTAGCGATTTAGCGCGGGCCTAATTAATTTCGTGTGTGAGAGGCCGATAGGCGGCGGGAGGTCAGCTGGCGCCACGAGACGCAACAGCCATGGGCCCCGCCCTGGACGCCGCGTGCCTGTCCACAGGGGTTGCACGAAAACATACCACAGGGGGGGAAAGTGCGACTCCACGAACACCTTGCTGAAACACTACCAACCTCGTATTCCTGAATCTCCAACCTTTGGGATGTATTGATTAAAATTTCGTCCTTGTGCGTGCTTATTTTCAGAACATAAACTACTGCCCATTAAAATTGTTACACCAAGAAGAAATGCAGATGATAAACGGGTATTCATTGGACAAATATATCATACTAGAACTGACATGTGATTACATTTTCACGCAATTTGGGTGCATAGATCCTCAGAAATCAGTACCCAGAACAACCACCCTGGCCGTAATGACGGCATTGACACGCCTAGGCATTGGGTCAAACACAGCTTGGATGGCGTGTAGAGGTACAGCTTCCCTTGCAGCTGCAACACGATACCACAGTTCATCAATAGTAGTGACTGGCGTATTGTGGCGAGCCACTTGCTCGGACACCATTGAACAGACGTTTTCAGTTGGTGAGAGATCTGGAGAATGTGCTGGCCAGGGCAGCAGTCGAACATCTTCTGCATCCAGAAAGGCCCGTACACGACCTGCAACATGAGGTCGTGCATTATCCTGCTGAAATGTAGGGTTTCGCAGGGATCGAATGAACGGTAGAGCCACGGGTCGTAACACATCTGAAATGTAAAGTCCACTGTTCAAAGTGCTGTCAATGCGAACAAGAGGTGATCGTGACGTGTAACCAATGTCACCCCATACCATCACGCCGAGTGATACGCCAGTATGGCGATGACGAATACACGCTTCCAATGTGCGTTCACCGCGATGTTCGCAAACACGGATGCGACCATCACGATGCTGTAAACAGAACCTGCAATCATACGAAAAAGTTACGTTTTGCCATTCGTGCACCCAGGTTCGTCGTTGAGTACACCATCGCAGGCGCTCCTGTCTGTGATGCCGCGTCAAGGGTAACAGCAGCCATGGTCTCTGAGCTGATAAGTCCATGATGCTGCAAACGTCGTCGAACTGTTCGTGCGGACGGTTGTTGTGTTGCAAACGTCCCCATCTATTGACTCAGGGATCGAGACGTGGCTGCACGATCCGTTACAGCCATGCGGATAAGATGCCTGTCATCTCGACTGCTAGTGATACGAGGCCGTTGGGATCCAGCACGGCGTTCCGTATTACCCTCCTGAACCCACCGATTCGATGTTCTGCTGACAGTCATTGGAGCTTGACCAACGTGAGCAGCAATGTCGCGATACGATAAACCGCAATCGCGATAATTACCCTCCTGAACCCACCGATTCGATGTTCTGCTGACAGTCATTGGATCTTGACCAACGTGAGCAGCAATGTCGCGATACGATAAATAGCAATCGCGATAAGCTACAATCCGACCTCTATCAAAGTCGGAAACGTGATACTACGCATTTCTCACAACAACGTTTCACCAGGCAACGCCGTTCAACTGCTGTTTGTGTATGAGAAATCGGTTAGAAACTTTCCTCGTGTCAGCACGTTGTAGCTGTCGTCACCGGCGTCAACCTTGTGTAAATGCTCTGAAAAGCTAATCATTTGCATATCACAGCATCTTTTTCCTGTCGGTTAAATTTCGCGTCTGTAGGACGTCATCTTCGTGGTGTAGCAATTTTAATGGCCTGTAGTGTAAAATAGCCATTCCTTTAGATGAAGACTGATGTCAGTGGAATACAGCAATTGGGTGTCCCTAATGTCACTGGAACACTTCAGATGGGGATCGCAACACGGCGTGCCCGGAGGACGTGCTTGCCCTGCGTATCACCATTTTTCGGTCTTTAAGAAACGTCGAATCTCTTGAATGATTTCGTGACGCCTTCAGCTGCCATGCTCTTTATTTGATGCACGATTGTACAAGTATCTAAAACGGAAGCATTATACACTGAACGTATTAACATCACTTGCGAAATTAACATAGGAACATTTCACATCCCAAGACAATTTCACCACAAAATGAGAAAAAATAAAAGCATCAATTTACCAGACTTAAAATTTCAAGCAAGAAATCTGAACAAACACTGGGTATTTTTCCTAAACCATCGACAACAGACGTAATTATCCACAAGCAATCATGTACCCAAGAGCACACAAGCTCGCACATTTTCATTCTATGATACACAGATTCATCAACTTACTACTGGAAGAAGAAAAAAAACTGAAGAAACAAACAAGATCTTCTCCGAAACGGGGCTATAAATAACGGTTATTCTAAAAGCTCAATGGTCTCTTTATTCAAAGAGAAAAGGAATTAAGTACACGCCAGCATCCTTTATGAAATAACTTTACCAGAGACAGAAAGGAACAATAGAAAAAAGCTTTTGTATGGGTATATCTAGGCCTTGTTTCCGAGAAAATTATTCGATGTTTCAAGAACACAAAATTATACAGCAGCTACAGGACATTAACAATCTACGATGACCATTGTGACATATACCATGGAAATCGGAGCCTTGTTTGCTATCAGAAATCTACAAAGACAACTATGAAGAAGGCTCAGAATTTTATATTACACAAACTGGAAGGAAAGTTAGCACCACACGAATTAAGGAAGACACAACAATAGGCGACAATAGCCCGTCCACAATTGCTGTAGCCTTAAAAGACACCAACCACAAAATACCTAATGATGACGAATCACTACCAATATAGTTACTACAAATAATAGTCACTACAAATAATAGTTACGGAAATATAAAGTCATGGATGTGATGGAAGAAACTGAAGCTTACATCCATCTAAAAGATAGGCCGGGCAGAGTTTTAAATGAACGAAGACCTGCCAAATGGAAAATTAACAGACAACTTTTTACCAGTTCTACGACGAAGCATTATAGAGTCATAGAATGTACAATTATCGTTATACTCATTAATAAATGTGACTGTAATACGAAAGATAAAAAAAAATGTTTCAAATGGCTCTGAGCACTATGGGACTTAACATCTGAGGTCATCAGTCCCCTAGAACTTAGAACTACTTAAACCTAACTAACCTAAGGACATCACACACATCCATGCCCGAGGCAGGATTCGAACCTGCGACCGTAGCAGTCGCGCGGTTCCGGACTGCGCGCCTAGAACCGCTAGACCACCGACGCCGGCCTACGAAAGATCACGATACCCTAAATCAGGTCATGAAAGATTTTAGTCGATTTTCAGTTCTATTTCATTAGAGTACTGTGATCGAATTTATATATAGAATCAGTGTAAAAACTATTGAAAAACGACATTCTGCCACAATAATAGAACAAATATTTAAAAGTTATTCCAAGGAAATTACATACAGTCATATTTACACCAACGATGAACGATAATCAAATGTAATTGAGATGAAAGACCTATATAGCTTAATTAACAGTTTTCTGTAAAATAGTTTAAACTTCCTACTGTAAGTACGTTAAACACATCGATCTTACATCGATTGCACAGGCAGTTGACAGTACTGCAATGATTGCAGGACTAATGGTGACGAGATGGACTGAGGACAACAGTGCGTCAAGAAGAGTAGCCACATGTCCTTTCAGAAGGTTTACGCTAGGAGAACGTGGGATTGTTCGACTGGCTCTGACAAGAAAACAGATGTCAACAGATGAAAGCTGGGTAGAGGTTACAGGCAGAGCGCCACCATAAATCGTCGGGATCAGATTATTGGAAGCTGGATTGAGATATGTGGCTGCCATGCGTCGTTTACCGATGACACCACTCCACCGACAAAACAGGCCGTGGTGTTGTGCCAGAATTAAGTGAGGTATTAGTGGCATTGTGTGGCGTTCAGCGATGAATCTCGCTTCTATCTGTGGCGGTCCGACTGACGTCAAAGTGTCCGCAGACGACCTGGTGAACGGTAGCAAGAAGCTACGATTCTCGAGACCCATACCTCGTAGACTTCTGGAATCATGCTGCGGGGAGTTACTGCACATGCCAACGAGTCTGATTTGGTGGTTATTGAAGTAGACTCAGTGCTCGCCAGTAAATAGTCAGATGGTAAACACTGTTGCCATTAACTTCATGACCATTGTTCCAAATGACATATTCAAACAGGATAACTCCGTATGCCTTGAGGAATATACAAGTCCTCGACTGGTCTGTCTGGTCCCCTGATATGTCGCCTACAGAGAATGTCTGATATGCCACAGGAAGATGCATACTTTCATGCCAGTCTCCACACAGTAATCTCAAGAACTGAAACAACACTTGTCTCGGTTATGGCAATAAATTCCTCGAGATGACAGCCGAGGGCTGCTCGCTTCATGCCCGTAATGTGATGAATATCACAATTCGATAAATATCGGGCTGTTGCTTCGGCGTGTAAAACGAATAGTTTCATGGAATGGGAAGAACTGGAGGAAACTCAGCACGATATCTTTCAAAATATATCTCAAAGTTATCGAAAAACTGTGGTTATTAATTTACCATCAAACCTACGCTACCACTTTATAGCAGAACGTTCGACCTACAACGTTCTTAACTGAAATACTATAATCTGTACGGGATTTGTAAAAGTTATTTTGAAGCCAGGCACGTGACGTTCTGATACTTGCAGATACTTTCCATTAAACCGTTTTTAGTAGTTTTTGACACTGACTGCTAACACGAAAATATTAAACATCGTTAACTGGAAGTATAACGCTAACTGAAGCTTTTAAAACAAAAAAAAACTCCCTGGAATATTCAATTGCCAGGAGGAAAAAGGCGAATAGCGAAAATATTTGTAAATGTCGGCTCTGCGTGGATAGACTACTAGCCAGTATGCATATTCCGGGTATCTTCAACCTAATACATTTGTCTGTGTGGCAGGAAAGACAGCGAGTTAGGTTAGTAAACATCAGTTGCTTTTTTGTTTTTCTGCCGGTGGTTCTGACAATCCCTACCGCTCACTCGGTACCCCCCTCCCCCTTCCCTTTTCCCTTCTCTGCCTAATATCATGCAGAGCGATCAAAGTAGCCCGAATCCTCCTGTGCATCGATGCATATAAATCCTGAAAGTTGCTTAGAGGCTTTTTTACACCATTCCTCGCAAAGTGACTGTTCCAGTCCCAAGTGACATGAGCATAAGTATGACGCGCCTTTGCCTCATTAACCAGTAGAAATGACGTCACCTTAACACTTCTGAAATCTGGGAATGGTGAGTTTATAAACACGCTGTTTCAGCTTCTTATTCATGGAATCAAACTTGAAGGAACCAGTGTGTCAGTGATTGTATCTAGTCATACACAATGGTAAGAGCCACACCTGCAGGACGGCATAGAAGTAGAAATAGTCTTAGAATGTAGGAAACGAGCCGTGAGATATAATACTTGATGCACATACGAAAACTACAAATTCTGGCGGCTGTGACGGCTACCTAACACACATCTCCTCGAAGTTTATATTGTTCTTTTCTCTCACTATATTCTAATATTGTTATCAAAATGAGTCACTAGACTAAATTCCTTTGTAAAAGTAATATTATACACTGAAAACTCCTCCAGCTTTCCGTACTTTCCGTATATTTTGTTAATTCGAGTACTAATAGGTTAGGCCAAACGGTTCTAGGCGCTGCAGTCTGGAACCGCGCGACCGCTACGGTCGCAGGTTCGAATCCTGCCTCGGGCATGGATGTGTGTGGTGTCCTTAGGTTAGTTAGGTTTAAGTAGTACTAAGTTCTAGGGGACTGATGACCTCAGAAGTTAAGTCCCATAGTGCTCAGAGCGATTTGAACCATTTTTTTGAACTAATAGGTTACGTAATGCAGAAACAGAGCTTTTATTATTCAAAATATTTCGTTCGTTCAAACGAAATTGTGTTTCGCACCGTTATTGTGTGTCATGATTATATATTGTTTTAATATTGAAATTCAGATTGTATATTTTCATCTTATTAATGGAATGTACGGCCCTCAATAGTACCTATACGAGGGGGAGAAGTTCTTGCATAAAATAGGAAAATAAATCTGGTCACCTAGCACACCATCATCGATCTTACCAATTACATTGTCCGCCTACTTAGTTGGGTGGTACCGTGCGTGCCTCCCATGCAAGCGGGCCCGGGTTCGATTCCCGGCTGAGTTGGAGGTTTCTCCGCTCGTCGACTGGGTGTTGTGTTGTCCTCATCATCGTTTCATCCTCATCATCGATGCGCAAGTCACCCAGTGTGGCGTCAAATGAAATTTGCACTTGGCGGTCGAACTTTCCCGTTTGGGGTCTTCCGGCCAACGATGCCATACGCTCATTTCCACCAATTACATTTTCTCACGAATTAAACCGTAGGATTCACCAATGACGTTTGGCAGTTGTGAGAAAAATTATCTCTTATATGAAGATAGACAATCCTAGCAAAAGTGTTTTTAAAGGTTTTTTCAGCAAGCGGCAATACTTAATTTTGAATGGAGGTCGAACGTATGTGTAAGAGCAGTTACACAGAAAATGGAGACTTACAGGCTTGCCCAGGAAAGAAACCCCATATCGGCAGACGTGAACTTGTATGGCGAGCTCTCTGATTCTAACTGAAATAAATTCCCTAATTACCACAGCCGCTGCCTGCATAGAACGGTGACAATGAACGTCTGCAGCTACGGAGATTACACCGTAGTGTACAGCGACGAACAAAAGATCCTGCTCGTCTGCCATTATCTGCAACACACATCGGAGGGCCGTCATTCTATTTGCAAATGTTCCGCTGCTTAAATTTAAATTACAGTGCGAGAGGACGAGATCGGGAAGAGCAGGCGCACATTGTTAGAGGCGTTTGGCCCGCTATTTAACGAGGCTGTTATTTGTTGCGGGCAGCGGGACAGGGCGGCGACGGCGTCTGCATTGTCAGGTAATTGTGCTGGGAAGGAACTGCGGCTCCCGGAAGCCGCCTAACTGCTCGCACAATTACCCGACAGTCATTAGACGCACAAAGCCCCGCTCCTGGACGCCAACTTTCCTTTCATTTACCATTTACACTTTCCCCACTTCAAAGATTCACCATTGGTCATTTCGAATAGATAATTAACGGGCATAAACTAGATAGCCATTACCAGCCGCAACAAGAATCCGAACAATGCAGTCCTTTTGTTTGTTCCCGACACGCAGACCCTTAACAGTTTGTAGTACAGATAATGAACGATTGATTTGAATCAAAGCATATTTAAACGATGCCGACGTTTAGAGACTCTTAGCGCGTTTTAAAAATGGGTGTGCATGTCCTCGCAGTTATTAACGACAAGCATCAGGAACAGTATTTTCTCATGTTCTTAGTGGCGTAACTTAGAGGAAAACTCACTGTCTCTCGAATACTTCTTTCACCATGACAGACAGAGGTTAAGAAAAAGTATCAGCCCAGTATCTCATTTTCTTTTCGTTTGCTCTTAAACATATACGAGGTGCATTCAAGTTTTAAGGCCTCCGATTTTTTTTCTAATTAACTACTCACCGGAAATCGATGAAACTGGCGTTACTTCTCGACGTAATTGCCCTGCAGACGTACACATTTTTCACAACGCTGACGCCATGATTCCATGGCAGCGACAAAGGCTTCTTTAGGAGTCTGTTTTGACCACTGGAAAATCGCTGAGGCAACAGCAGCACGGCTGGTGAATGTGCGGCCACGGAGAGTGTCTTTCATTGTTGGAAAAAGCCAAAAGTCACTAGGAACCAGGTCAGGTGAGTAGGGAGCATGAGGAACCACTTCAAAGTTGTTATCACGAAGAAACTGTTGCGTAACGTTAGCTCGATGTGCGGGTGCGTTGTCTTGGTGAAACAGCACACGCGCAGCCCTTCCCGGATGTTTTTGTTGCAGTGCAGGAAGGAATTTGTTCTTCAAAACATTTTCGTAGGATGCACCTGTTACCGTAGTGCCCTTTGGAACGCAATGGGTAAGGATTACGCCCTCGCTGTCCCAGAACATGGACACCATCAGTTTTTCAGCACTGGCGGTTACCCGAAATTTTTTTGGTGGCGGTGAATCTGTGTGCTTCCATTGAGCTGACTGGCGCTTTGTTTCTGGATTGAAAAATGGTATCCACGTCTCATCCATTGTCACAACCGACGAAAAGAAAGTCCCGTTCGTGCTGTCGTTGCGCGTCAACATTGCTTGGCAATACGGGCAGCCGTGTGGTCGTCCGTCAGCATTCGTGGCACCCACTTGGATGACACTTTTCGCATTTTCAGGTCGTCATGCAGGATTGTGTGTACAGAACCCACAGAAATGCCAACTCTGGAGGCGATCTGTTCAACAGTCATTCGGCGATCCCCCAAAACAATTCTCTCCACTTTCTCGATCACGTCGTCAGACTGGCTTGTGCGAGCCCGAGGTTGTTTCGGTTTGTTGTCACACGATGTTCTGCCTTCATTAAACTGTCGCACCCACGAACGCACTTTCGACACATCCATAACTCCATCACCACATGTCTCCTTCAACTGTCGATGAATTTCAATTGGTTTCACACCACGCAAATTCAGAAAACGAATGATTGCACGCTGTTCAAGTAAGGAAAACGTCGCCATTTTAAGTATTTAAATCAGTTCTCATTCTCGCCGCTGGTGGTAAAATTCCATCTGCCGTACGGTGCTGTCATCTCTGGGACGTATTGACAATGAACGCGGCCTCATTTTAAAACAATGCGCATGTTTCTATCTCTTTCCAGTCCGGAGAAGAAAAATCGGAGGCCTTAGAACTTGAATGCACCTCGTATTTGACATCCATTCGATAGTACAGCTTCAAAAGACAGCTAATGACATATTTACTGAAACTACAGTAATGTCAGTCCTTGTTCTGTACCCATCTCGTACCCTATTACAACCGAGTATCGGTACCCTTCTTTCACCCTGCACTTTCTTTATTCCTGAATGCCCTCTAGCTATCTAGCTATTGCTGTCTATCTGAACTTCTCCCTCTCAGAATTTACTATGTCATCATTCTTACTTTTCTGGTCCTATAAGCAAATTTTATATCTTCTGATGTCACCATTGTTATCAATATTAACATCAGTAGTAGTAGTACGGCCGCGCGGGATAGCCGCGTGGTCTATGGCTCCTTGTCACGGTTTGCGCGGCTGCTCCCGTCGGAGGTTCGAGTCCTCCCTCGGGCATGAGTGTTTGTGTTCTCCTTAGCGTAAGTTAGTTTAAGTTATATTAATTAGTGTGTAAGCCTAGGGGTCGATGACCTCAGCAGTTTGGTCCCATAGAACCTTTCTACAAATTTTTTTAAAAAAAACTAGTACAACTAGTGTTACTGTTGTTCGTTATTTTCCAGTAGTATTTTTCCAAATTGCATTAGGAAAATTCAAGTTTTGTTCCACAAACATTTAGCTGTATTAATATCGTTTCACTATAATGCAAATGTTAAAATAATTACGGTTCTTTAAGTAACAGTAATTTAAAAAAATACTGTAAAAATGGGTAACTTCGTGATTGAGGTGTAACTTTGTGTCGACAACCCGGTTACAGCTTTTTGCTCTTAAATACGGTGACTCGACGCAACACACAACGTATAGAGCTGCTGCAGTGTGGCCTTCCACAGTCCTGCCATTTTAGTCATGTAAGCTAAAAGCACGTGTTTGTCACAAGGACATTTTGTTTTCAGGTGGAAAAACGTGTTTGTAGATTTAAAAAAATTGTTCAAATGGCTCTGAGCACTATGGGACTTAACTGCTGAGGTCATCAGTCCCCTAGAACTTAGAACTAATTAAACCTAACTAACCTAAGGACATCACAAACATCCACACCCGAGGCAGGATTCGAAACTGCGGCCGTAGCGGTCGCGCGGTTCCAGACTGTAGCGCCTAGAACCGCTCGGCCACTCCGGCCGGCGTTTGTAGATTCCTTAGAAACCACCTGTTACTCCCAACAACTTCGATGAACTGCCTAACTGAAGGTAAGTTGATGCAAATAAGTTACACGTATAAACAGACCATTTTGTATACGAATCCACTTTTACAACTATTTTCTACAGCCACTGAAAAGCGAAAGAAGCTCTTTCCGTAGATATAGAGGTAATTTTGTAACAGCACCCAATCTCTGGAAAGAAGCATAACAATTGAAACTGTTGAAAACAAGTCTCATTAATGAAATTAGGGAGATTTGTGAAAGGTTTAATAAGAAAGACAAGGTTTAATTTTACATTGTAACTTTGCTTCTAAATACAACAAATGTTGCTGAAAATATTGTATTAAGTGTGTCATGACCTTGTTTTCCTCATATCATTGAACTTGTAAGTATCTACGAGTTTGAGCTAATTAACTTGGTTAGAGGATATTGCGTTGTGTTAAGTTGTTTTTCTCATACGATTCCACTTAACAGATGCGTAAATAAGTGTGTCAAAGATTTGTTAAATTACCTTGCTTAATGCATTTAAGCTTCTTTTTCTTTCATTCTTACTTATGCCTATAACTATATTGGTTGTACGAAAATTAGAAAAATTAAAATATCAAATTGGCCAACTTTGCCACGAATGTTTTTTTCTGCCTAAGGAAAAAGCAAAATTCATAAAACTGGGTAAATTTGTAACAAAGTCATAACTTCGTATCATAAAGAACCACTAGATCAACCTGTCTTTTTGACAGATGAATTTAATTCTACTTTCCCTGTATTAGACTGTATGTCACAACGTTGTCCTGAGCTGGGGGATGAGGAGGGGGAGAGGGGTGTATAGCGATGTGATAGTTACTGTTCCACAGTCCTAATGCCTCACTGCACGTAATAACTTTATTTCTGTTAAAATTAAAGGATAAAAGTTTAAAAAATTGATGTATATAGAAATTAAATTTTGCAGTACATGTTAGTGTTACGTTATGTTACGAAGATTACTAGAAGTGTCCCAGAGTTGGCCAATTTTAGTGTATTGTATGTGTGAAACGCTGGTCCGTTGTAGAAGTAAGGCCTGAAGGTCATGTTAAATAATTAAACAAGAACAGCATATTCTAAAAACTGTTCATCGTGCTTTGCCTGCACACTACCGCCTCACATAATTATGAGCACGATATTCAGAAAGGAATTTCACATGAGATCTAAAGCATGTCGCAGGTGGTGATGAAAACGTTTATGCAATACGTCTGTGACGTTCGTCTTCTCAATGGCATAACGGCATCCCACATATAATTACCTTCGCTACGCGTAGATTAGCCTAAAGAATTTCTTAATTTCCCCTCTTTCTACTGCATGCTCAGTTTCTACAGTCCTTCTCATTTATATTTGACTCTAACGCTTCGTTATAAACAACAATACAGAAATACTCATTCTCAACAAATAAAAGAACCTTTCCATCTTCGGAAGACAGTAATGATCTACAAGGTAACATAACAGCAATCTGTTCCGCATACTTGTCCACAGCTCTCTCTACTCCACCTACCGTTTCTCTCGTCCAGCTTGGACAGCCAGCACTCTATCGAAACAGACTGTTTTCTTTCTCTTAAGTGTCTGTCACTGTTATTTCAACTTGCGCTTTTGTAAGCAGCCTTTCTGTTTCTTGTGACATTCAATGCTCTGACGTTGCTAATGTTACTGTTCTTCTGAGTGTTTGCTTTCCATCTCTTCTGATATTATTATTACTACTATTATAATTAATATTCGCTATTATTATTCACAGCATTACCTTCTTCTTGTACGACGTGACAGAGCACAATAAATGAATCGATCAAAATATTTGTAACTGGTGTATAAACATTTAAAATTCTTAGTCACTACAATTTCTAAAAGTTTAATATTCTCAGTCCCACATCGAATGTAAGGAGACTGAAATCCTTAATCTGATTAGGTGAACTAAACCAATTAGTAAAGTAAATAACCAAATATGAGACATTTACAACGTGTAGCTCTGAATATATCGACAGGTGATCTACAGTGCTGAAGTATAGAAACCAAAAGTCTGTCACTATGTATTTCGATGACAGCGATCGTTAGGTGCTTAAAGTGGTTTATCTGAGCTGCAAAAATGAGATGATATAGACTTTTACGTCAAGAGACGGGTGGAGGTTTCCTGAGACGATGACATTTGGACACTATTATTGTACCTTCAGGGTGAAAGTGTATCCTGAAATGACTAATGGTACTATCGTGGATAAGCACCGTGAAAATTGCGGATTGTACATGTCACTGATTGCAGAAACAAAGATCGGGTATGACAACGCATAAAGGCGAATCTACATGTAACAGAGAAACAGGCTACAGCCCAAATAAATCAGAAGGCAAGGATACTGTAATATCTATTATATACGCGGCACATGGACCTCCGAAGCATAATGATGTTTATACTCGAGATAAGAAATCATACCACAGGGCTATAACTGGCCGCAACTTACTAGAAGAGTACGAACAAGACTTCGTAGGTAGTTTCAGCTTTCTAAGACTTTCGGAGCTGATCCTAGTTAAATACATGTAGTATCAGCTCCATTGTGCCGTTCACACTATGAATTCACGGCTAGGGATACTGAACTACTGTAGAGGACAGCATAAGTATACTAATTTATTTATTTCATGTGAGAGTTTTAACTGTAACTACTTGTGTTGAATCCACTGATCATGCAGCGAAAGAATTGTTTTTATTTCTGTGTTACTCATTACTCCAGGTTTCTACAGACGATGAAATTGCATCGTGCAAGTATCATAATCGTAGCTAACATTTTTCAGAAACTTGAATAAGAAGATCTAGATTTTGCAGACATGAATGTACTTCAAAGAATGTCATCAATGATTCTTAGACTCATAATATTCGAAAAATAACCCCTTTATTAATTTTCCGAATGTTCCAGCGGTGTTCGGTAAATCGTGACTGGAAACCACAGATGCGCCTAGCTCACATCGACTGCCCTGAGAATCGAACGAACCTTTCAGGAGAAACCACCTTCATTGAATTAAATAACCACAAAAATGAAAAAGAATCAGACAATAGAGATGACAGCGATTGACGCCAACAAATCAAGGAAACGAATGAGACTGCAGTATCCAATAAAATCCTGCCTCCTACTGCACTTTCTGACACAACAAGCAAGCTGATTACGCTGCTCCGCACAATCCCCAATCTCTTTTCTGTCGCTATGAACGGTTGTGTCTGTGTCCAGGGGTCAGGTGGTGAGTACCATACATACTGCCACATCCAGGTCGTCGTAATTGGACGGCACTTTCTTCTTGTAAGGCGTGACAGAGCATAATGAAAGACGCGATCATAATATTTATAACTGCTGTATGACTCAAATTTCCACTTGACGCATCTTGTAGAAGTATAGCATTTTGTTTGAGAACCCATTTGAGATTCATCACATGAGGAAGTCTGGCGCTTTGTTGTATCATGTTGTAATCCACACTCGCTGTTCGGTCTCTCATATAATGAATGCTTCACCGTATCCTTCGTTCCAGTATCAGCAGAACCATATACTACTTTGAGAAGAAATATCAGTCCTTGATTTGAATTCATTTCATTTTATGATGGGTAATGATAAACTGAAAGCTGGAAATAATACATAGAGGATCTACAAGCATAAGGCAAAAACTTGAAAAAAATATTATAGAAAGACAAAAGGATGTCAGTTAGTCAGTTAGAGGTTAGAGGTGGGACTCCGTCACCTCCAAAAGTCCGAGGCATTTTGCTCTGATTGTTGCCAGCATCATATTTAAAGTACCAGGGAAGCAGGTTGCTAGCCTTACTTGCCCCGAGTCCCATTGGATTTTACCCTTAACGGCTGAGGGACTAACCGGTGGATTTGATAGTCTTTGCCGTATGAGCACAAAGGTGACCACGACTCAGAATATGTCCGAGATGCCCAGCCTTATTCCAAAGTAACTGGTATCCCGACTGTCGGGACCACTTACTTGGCCACTCATACGTTGCCCGTGGTTCATGAACTAGGACATGACTATAGGAACCCACACCTTGAACCATGAACACCACAAACTTTTGCAAGCAATTAAAAGTCTTTACATGGATAGTCAGGCAGCAGTTAGAGTTGACGGTAAATTGAGTTCATGGTTCAGAGTAGTTTCAGGGGTAAGACAAGGCTGCAACCTGTCTCCACTGTTGTTCATATTATTTATGGATCATATGTTGAAAACAATAGACTGGTTGGGTGGGATTAAGATATGTGAACACAAAATAAGCAGTCTTGCATATGCGGATGACTTAGTTGTGATGGCAGATTCGATTGAAAGTTTGCAAAGTAATATTTCAGAGCTAGATCAGAAATGTAAGGACTATGGTATGAAGATTAGCATCTCCAAAACGAAAGTAATGTCAGTGGGAAAGAAATATAAACGGATTGAGTGCCAAATAGGAGGAACAAAGTTAGAACAGGTGGACGGTTTCAAGTACTTAGGATGCATATTCTCACAGGATGGCAACATAGTGAAAGAACTGGAAGCGAGGTGTAGCAAAGCTAATGCAGTGAGCGCTCAGTTACGATCTACTCTCTTCTGCAAGAAGGAAGTCAGTACCAAGACTAAGTTATCTGTGCACCGTTCGATCTTTCGACCAACTTTGTTGTATGGGAGCGAAAGCTGGGTAGATTCAGGTTACCTTATCAACAAGGTTGAGGTTACGGATATGAAAGTAGCTAGGATGATTGCAGGTACTAGTAGATGGGAACAATGGCAGGAGGGTGTCCACAATGAGGAAATCAAAGAAAAACTGGGAATGAACTCTATAGATGTAGCAGTCAGGGCGAACAGGCTTAGATGGTGGGATCATGTTACACGCATGGGAGAAGCAAGGTTACCCAAGAGACTCATGGGTTCAGCAGTAGAGGGTAGGAGGAGCCGGGGCAGACCGAGGAGAAGGTACCTGAATTCGGTTAAGAATGATTTTGAAGTAATAGGTTTAACATCAGAAGAGGCACCAATGTTAGCACTGAATAGGGGATCATGGAGGAACTGTATAAGGGGGCCTATGCTCCAGACTGAACGCTGAAAGGCATACTCAGTCTTAAACGATGATGATGATGATGATGATGATGATGATGATGACAAAAGGATGTAAATGAGGATGAGATGGGAATATGATACTGAAGAAGAGCTTGACTAAACTCTGAAGCCAAAATCGAAACAAGTTCCCTTATGTGTTAGTGTTGATCGAAGCGACACTGAAAGAAGCCATCTGGAAGCAGGCGTTGTATGCTTTTATATTTTGAACAAAGTGTTTGATTCTGTGGTTTCCCCGGTTACGTAATGTAAAAATTCCTGCGGAGGTGCTGGCAGTGGTTGTAATGGAATTTTTCGATTCGTGCAACAGAGTCCTGGTGTTTGTCCACAAATTTTGTCGCATTGCAAAATTGGCAGATGTTATCCATTTTTCCGATTACGACGTGTTTGTATTTGTTATGTTCTCTCGTAGGGTCGTAGTGGAATGCTTCATTTGTTAGGCTGTACTCTTTACTTGTCCTCGTCCGCGCTTCTCGCAAGGTGATATTTTCGTGGCTGACTTGAGTTCGCAGTCTTTTGTTGCAAGATTGTGTCGCAATTCTTGACCCTTCAATCCGTCTATTTCGATATTCTTCGGTTTCTCTGTTTCTCGTGGTGCTCACTCTCGTTCATTGGAAACTTAAACGTGCTTCGCACTCTTCAGAACTGGGAAGGTCTCCTCCTCTTTTACGTTTGGCCATTGTCTAAAATATAAATCAAATCAATTTTTTGTTAACAAATATACTAAGCAAGCTTTACACACTTTACTATCGATTTAAATTCAGTCACAGTATGAGTCTTACTACTCATACTTCACCGTCAGTTTTTATTCAGCCACTGCACTACTTTTTCGGTTCCTCTCTTCGTCACTGATAAGAAACTGACGTTCGAACCCACGACAGGTCTTGCTTTATATATCCCTACCAATGGGTAGCCCCCCCAGTGGCAAACTCCAGAACATACCAAAAAGACTTCAAATGGTCCACAATGTTCTACAACATTCCGCAACATTTCATAGTGTTCTGGAATGTTCCACAGTGATCTGGGATGTTCCAGGATGATCCCGAACATTCTGGAATCTTCCCGAACGCTCCGGACTATTCCCGAATATTAATGAACATCTCGGATCATTGTGTAACACTACGGAACATTCTGGAATGTTGTGCAGTGCTCTAGATTATTCTGGAATATTATCGAATACACTCTAATTTTCTGGAATGTTCTACAAATTTCTAGAGGGCGAAACTTTCCAGCCCTTATATCTTCAAAAGCACGCCCTTAAGGTAAAGACGGGAACCTTCTTCATGGAATAGGGAAAGGGGGCTACCACATCATAGAACTCCCTTGATCGTATCGGGACTCGTTTCTGAGTTGTAGCGGTTCGCACATTTCACACTTACTTTTATAATACATATACAGTGATTTCATTGTGCCACTTTCAGCCATTGTTTTCAGTAACTGTATCCAATCAAAGTAACGCTTACTATAACACGTAAATTCTGTATGACAATCCAATTCCGCAAGCCGTTGAAAGTTTTTATTTAGAGTAAATCAGAATGCTCTCTTTGGCGTTGCAGCCGCGTGGAACCAAAAGTTAATTCATTATTACTTTCACCGCAAGAGGCAGATCGCATGAGACTTTTTCGTAGTAGCGAACAGAAATCATTTGCGCGATAGAGTAATGTGTATACATTTTCTTCCTACAAGTTATATAGTATTCTAATGTTAAATAGCCTTAAAGTTGTAAGTAACCTGGTTGTTGGTAAGTTCTGAGTACATGAAAGAGTATCTACAGACAACTGTCCTAATTAACGCCGGCCGGAGTGGCCGAGCGGTTCTAGACGCTACAGTCTGGAACCGTATGACCGCTACGGTCGCAGGTTCGAATCCTGCCTCGGGCATGGATGTGTATGATGTCCTTAGGTTAGTTAGGTTTCAGTAGTTCTAAGATCTAGGGGACTGATGACCTCAGAAGTTAAGTCCCATAGTGCTCAGAGCCATTTGAACCATTTCTTAATTAACATGCCCACGTACACACATCCGGGAAATAATACATACTCAAGGACCGTGCTCAGTTGCACCAGAGTTATAATATGTGCATACTCAGGGGTTGTGAAGCTATGTTTCATTTGTCACGCTCATTGGCGATCACGTGCCATTCAGGAGGGCTGTCCGTGCACCATGTGTTTTTTATCCGCAGGCAGAAACTACGTTGAATTTAGAGGTGAACAGTGTTTGTATAATTCATGATAGGGTACAACCGTGCCCCACTGACGAGTTCAACGGCGTTGCATTGTAGGCCTTCGAGAAGCTGGATGGACGTACTGAAGAATTGCTGCACATGTTGGCCGCAGTGTATCGATGATTTGTCGATGTTTCAACAGTGGTTTGTGGGACATTCCCACACTTGCAGACCAGGTTCTGGACGTCCTCGTCGTACAGACGCACGTCAGTATCTTCGCATTGTGCGAGCAGTGGTGGGTGACCGAACACCATCCAGGTTCAAATGGTTCAAATGGCTCTGAGCACTATGGGACTCAACTTCTGAGGTCATTAGTTCCCTAGAACTTAGAACTACTTAAACCTAACTAACCTAAGGACAGCACACACATCCATTCCCGAGGCAGGATTCGAACCTGCGACCGTAGCGGTCTCGCGGTTCCAGACTGCAGCGCCTAGAACCGCACGGCCACTTCGGCCGGCCACCATCCAGGGATGCGCCTGCTTTGCCATCAAGGGCCGTTGGGAACCATTTGCTTGCAGCAGGATTAACATCACGTGTCCCTCTGGCCATGTTATCGCCGACACGATGACACCGCTAAGAGTAGCTACTCTGGTGTCGCGAAAAAGATGACTGTTTTCTTCTGTCATGAGAGTAGGTTCTGACAACAAGTGAGTGACGGACGTACACACATACGGAGTAGACCTGGTGAGCGGCCTATTCCGGAGTGAATTTACCCGCAACACACAGATCCCACACCAGACTTCATGGTGTGGGGGCCATTAGTTACAATTCGCGGCCACTTTTTATGTTTCTGAAGGGTAAAGCAACCGGTGCCTGCTGCATTGCTGTTATCCCCGTGCTACTGCCATTTCTTCGACAGGAAGGTGATGTGCTTTTTTCAGCAGGACAATGCTCGTCCACATGTAAGGCTGCTGTAACGCAAAGTGGTCTTCGTGGTGTCTGCAGGAGGATCTGCAGCGAACTGACGCATGGTGCAGGGAATGGCAATTCAATCTCAATGTAGACAAGTGTAATGTGCTGCGAATACACAGAAAGATAGATCCTTTATCATTTAGCTACAAAATAGCAGGTCAGCAACTGGAAGCAGTTAATACCATAAATTATCTGGGAGTACGCATTAGGAGTGATTTAAAATGGAATGATCATATAATGTTGATCGTCGGTAAAGCAGATGCCAGACTGAGATTCATTGGAAGAATCCTAAGGAAATGCAATCCGAAAACAAAGGAAGTAGGTTACAGTACGCTTGTTCGCCCACTGCTTGAATACTGCTCAGCAGTGTGGGATCCGTACCAGATAGGGTTGATAGAAGATATAGAGAAGATCCAACGAAGAGCAGCGCGCTTCGTTACAGGATCATTTAGTAATCGCGAAAGCGTTACGGAGATGATACATAAACTCCAGTGGAAGACTCTGCAGGAGAGACGCTCAGTAGCTCGGTACGGGCTTTTGTTGAAGTTTCGAGAACATACATTCACCGAAGAGTCAAGCAGTATATTGTTCCCTCCTACGTATATCTCGCGAAGAGACCATGAGGATAAAATCAGAGAGATTAGAGCCCACACAGAGGCATACCGACTATCCTTCTTTCCACGAACAATACGAGACTGGAATAGAAGGGAGAACCGATAGAGGTACTCAAGGTACCCTCCGCCACACACCGTCAGGTGGCTTGCGGAGTATGGATGTAGATGTAGATGTAGATGTGTACAACAACTGCCCTGGCCAGCAAGATTACCAGATCTCTCACCAATAGAACACGTATGGGACATAATGAAGCGGGAAGCTTATGTCTCCTCCAGGGCCTGCAAGAACATTTGCCGAACTGCAACAAAAGGCGCAACATTCTCGGGAC
The DNA here is from genome assembly GCF_023864275.1 of Schistocerca cancellata. Classification (NCBI taxonomy): domain Eukaryota; kingdom Metazoa; phylum Arthropoda; class Insecta; order Orthoptera; family Acrididae; genus Schistocerca; species Schistocerca cancellata. The sequence continues at coordinate 213,460,643 of NC_064629.1, read as the reverse complement.
AATCTATCGCAGGATGCCATTCGGTACCTTTTTGATCGTTTGTATGCAAGAAGACACGCCTGCGTTGCCGCCAGAGGTCTCTATCCTATGTATTGATGCAACTTTTCGGGCTCCCTTTACTGTGACATATGTATTTCATTTCGTCCGAATTTATTATATACGCTGGTGAGCCAGAGCTTTACGACAACCTACTTAATAGCCGGAATGTCCACCTTTTGCACGGATAGCAGCGGCGACGAGTCGTGTCATGGAAGCAGTTATGCCTTGGTAGGTCGCCGGAGGGAGTTGACAGCACATCTGCACACACAAGTCACCTAATTACCGTAAATTCCGGGGAGGAGGGCGATGAGCTTTGACACTTCTTTGAACACATCCCAGATGTGTTCGATCGAGTTCAGATCTGCTGAACTGGGGGGCCAGCACATCAACTGGAAGTCGCCACTGTGTTCCTCGAACCACTTCTTGATACTCCTGGCCTTGTGACGTGGAGCATCATCTTGTTGAAAAATCCACTGCCGTCGGAAAACACAATCGTCACAAAGAGATGTACGTTGTCTGCAACCAGTGTACGATATACTATTGCCTTCATGGTGCCTTGCACGAGCTCCATTGGAATCATGGAAGCCCACGTGAATGTTCCCCAGAGCATAATGGAGCCGTGGCCAGCCTGTGTCTGTCCCTCAGTACAGGTGTCAAGGCGCTGTTCCCCTGGAAGACGACGGATTCGCGCCCTCCCATCGGCACGATAAAGAAGGTACCGGGATTCATCAGACCATACAACGCTCTGCCACTGCGCCAGCGTCCAGTGTCCAGTGCCGAGGGTCACGTACCCATTTCAGTCGTAGTTACCGATGTCGTGGTGTTCACATTGGCACATGCATGGGTCGTCGGCTGCAGAGGTCCATCGTTAGGAGTGTTCGGTGCACTGTGTGCTCAGACATATTTTTACTTGGTCCGAAGTGAAATTCTGATGTCAGATAGGTCGCGCGCCTTCCCCATTCTACACGCGGGCAGCACTCTCACTGGTACTTCATGCATCGTGCGTGTGTCTGACTAGCAGTCATTCCACCCCCAGTGACACTGATACCTCCTGGACGGTTTTATATCGATAGTATGTTGGTGGTCGTTGGGTTCTGCCTGATCAATGTATTCGTACAACGATGAATTAATTACCTGTCACAACACTTGTCAATAAAATGGCTTTGTCCATGATAACGATGCATTTTTTTTTGTGTAAATTGTGAATACAGACGCACGAGAATTTTACTTTAACACTGTTTAGCTTTACTTTAACACTATGCCGTCCGGCGACGCCACAGTGGTGTCGTGCGTGAAATAGCGGTCAACGGCCGGCGGCAGCACAGTGGTGTCGTGAGCATAGTACCGCGCAGTGGCCGGCGACAGCACGTTAGTATCTTTTGCATCCTGTTGGTGTTTTGTTTAGGTAACAATAAGTTACACACGTCAACAAGTGTTTTGTTTTTATAAGTACTTGTGTCCTTTCATCACGGCGGACGAAAGAGACAACAGGATTATTTACGATGAATACTCGGACGTCTTGTCTGACTTCCGGACGACTTGGCCGATTGGGAAGAAGACACTGGATATCAAAAAAATGAAAGTGAAGCAGAATCGTAGGAAGATAGTGAAATACGAAAAATGGTTCAAATGGCTCTGAGCACTATGGGACTCAACATCTTAGGTCATAAGTCCCCTAGAACTTAGAACTACTTAAACCTAACTAACCTAAGGACATCACACACACCCATGCCCGAGGCAGGATTCGAACCTGCGACCGTAGCAGTCCCGCGGTTCCGGACTGTAGCGCCAGAGCCGCACGGCCACCGCGGCCGGCAGTGAAATACGTCCAAGAAGAATTCGGCGAACGTTACGGTTGCCAACTGATTCCGCTGAACCAGACGGAGAAGACAGTACACAGTGGTCAGACTTTGATTTACCGAGGACCAATAATCCCCGGGATCCCCGGGTCCAGACATATTTCCCAAAGATACACGGAGCGTCAAGGATATCGTAAAATTATATATTGGAAACGATTTATTTGAATATATTAGCAACGGAACCAAGAAGTACTACAGTCAAAATTGCAGTAGAAGGAAACTCGATTAAAAAAATGCCAAATTTGTCAACGTTACGGGGCCCGAACTTAGAAAATGGTTTGGGTTTGCTATCCTTATGGGAATTGCAAGAAAAGCAAGTATCAATGATTATTGATCAACGAATCCGTTGATAGACACACCGATATTTCGCAAAACGATTCCCGCAACCGTTTCAGACAAATATTATCATTTTTGCATTATTACGACAGCAACAATAAACTGGATAATCCCGTCAGACTTGTCAAAGTGCAATTCGTAATTGATTATTTTTCCATAAAGTTTAAAGAAACGTTTAATCTAAGTCAAAAGATCTCAGTTGATGAAGGAATGATACCGTGACGTGGACGGTTAAATTTTAAAGTTTACAAGCCGTCGAAAATTACGAAATACGGCATCCTCGTTCGAATGCTGTGTGATTCGAGTATGGGATATATTTCCTCATTCAAGATATATTCCGGCACTGGACAGCCTTTAGTAGAAACAGTGATGTTATTATTGACACCTTCTGATGGAGAGTGGCGTCACCTGTGCATGGATAATTATTATAACAGTGTAGAACTTGCAGAGAAGTTACTTGAAAAGAAAATTCGAGTTTATGGAACGATACGGCAAAATAGAGGATTTACGGAAAATTAAAGAGCGCAGAAGTCAATGTGTTTGAAGCTTGTCGTCAACGGAAAGGTGACAAGTGGCCGCCGACAAGCCAAGTAATCCGACTTAAGCGCTGCCGGCACCAAGCGAATAAATTGGTACGAGACGTACGGACGGCAAAGTGTTAAGAACAAGTTAACATAGGGATCACATAGTTTGCGCAACGGTTCATCAATAGGCTTAAATTAATATTTAAGTACACCTTAAAGATCCAGTTTCCTGTCAATGAATCCATCGCTTGGATGACGAAGCATGTGCTTTGAGCATCCTTGGCTCACAGTTGTGTCTTAGATACCTTTCCACACAAATACTGTAACTATTTCATTAGCTTCTCCAAAGATCTCAATGCAAACTTACATTCTGCAACCTGAAAGAATCATACAAAAAGCAACTAACAATCTTGTGCTAAGTAAATGAATGTCGATTGTGCAAGCAACTTACAGTATGGAAATTCGTTTGCTGGTGGGAAATGATCATGGTATATTACCCACTACCACATAATTTATAACGTCCATCAGCACATGGTTTGATAAATAAAATCGTTCAATAACCGATACCAATTTTATAATGGCATAAAGCGTGAATAAATTCGCTGAGATCGTGAGTAAATTACTGAGTATTTCAACTCAAAACACTGCTCATTGTACATATACATTGATTTTGCATGAACCACATGGAATTCTATGCCACTACATAACATAGAACTTAACCCACAAAGTATACAATAAACCGACTAAAATATTAAGTGTTATTAGAGAAATGAAGAAAGGATTTATATAGCTCGCATATGATTGAAATGCGTAATACAGGGGAAACGAATTCTGACCCTCGTAAGTCGAAAATGGATTCCCCACAGGACAAAACACGTTGAACAATATTACTCGTAATGGCTCACAAGGGAACATCCCCATCGCACCCCCCTCAGATTTAGTTATACGTTGGCACAGTGGATAGGCCTTGAAAAACTGAACGCAGATCGATCGAGAAAACAGGAAGAAGTTGTGTGGAACTATGAAAAAATAAGCAAAATATACAAACTGGGTCGTCCATGCGTAAGATAAGCAATATTAAGGGCAATGTAAGGCGAGGAGCCCCGTGGTTAGTGTGAACAGCTGCGGAATGAGAGGTCCTTGGTTCAAATTTTCCCTCGACCGAAAATTTTAACTTTTTATTTTCAGTTTATGTGAAAAACTCTTATGTTTTCATCACTTTTTTTGGAGTGATTATTACATCCACAAGAAAATCTAAATCAGGCAAGGTAGAAGAAACTTTTCACCCATTCGCCAAGTGTACTAGTTAGGTGTGGGTCGACAACATATTCCTGTCATGTGACGCACATGCTGTCACCAGTGTCGTATACAAAATATCAGACGTGTTTTCCTGTGGAGGAATCGGTTGACCTATGACCTTGCGATCAAATGCTTTCGGTTTCCATTGGAGAGCCACGTCCTTTCGTCTACTAATCGCACGGTTTTGCGGTGCGGTCGCAAAACACAGACACTAAACTTATTACAGTGAACAGAGACGTCAATGAACGAACGGACAGATCATAACTTTGCGAAAATAAAGAAAGCAAAATTTTCAGTGGAGGGCAGATTTGAACCAAGGACCTCTCGTTCCGCAGCTGTTCACGCTAACCACGGGACCACGGCGCTCCACGCCTCATCTCCTTAATATTGCCTATCTTACGCATGGACGACCCAGTTTGTATATTTTGCTTATTTTTTCATAGTTCCACACAACTTCTTCCTGTTTTCTCGATTGATCTGTGTTCAGTTTTTCAAGGCCTATCCATTGTGCCAACTTATAACTAAATCTGAGGGAGGTGCGATGGGGATGTTCCCTTGTCAGTACAGACGTGAATTCTGGGCACCAATGCCAAGCTGCGCTGTGCAACCAGATAATGCAGGAAGTAAATCTCATTGCAAGTGTTCACATACAAATCCAAGCTGCAGTCGTCAGCCAACCTCTCCATTTAACACTCCACTGGTCGCGTCACTAGGAGGAACATAGGAGGTCACGTTGTACCTGCGAGATACGGGACCAACGTTGCACCATTACCTTCAATTAACCCCAGATGTTGGAGAGAATAAGTAAACAAAACGCAGAAGAAACCATGTGTATTAAATATTAGCAACAGAACAGTAATTTATGAAAATTAGAAATAGAACTTTTATGTATTAACATTTAGAAACTTTACTCAGTATACGGCATTTGTATCTAGAATATAATAATGAAACAGGTAGGAAATTAATACAAAATAACGTCCCTTTCAGAGAAAGTAAAATAAAAACGGAAGATCTATAATCAGCCATTTTTTTATGTCTTCATCAACGTCACAACCATCGGGACAAAACATTGCACTGTTGCAAGCGTAAATATTGATCACACCCTTTGCACTTGTACTGAGTAAGTCTTGTAGTCTTGTTCGCCCAACATATTTGGCATCGCTTTCGCGTTTTGGTGCCCTCAGCAGTTGTGATACTGAGTGTCGCATGTGTTTCATTTTGGGGAAGAAGTTCCCGAAGCCGGAATGAAACGGTCCGAGGCAAGCGGGGCAACAGGAAACGCTTTAGCATCTGGCCTCTTATTAGTTATTTTCCCAGATTACGGAGGAAGATTCGGCGGGCCAGCACTTCGATTCCGTTTCCCAGACATATGATCTGGCTGTTTATGCCAGCAACATTCAACAACGCGTAAAAAATAACTATTGGCCAACGTCTTGTGCTCTTTGAACATTGTACACAGAGTACATTTTATCGACTACGTCCACACCTATTTTATGGCGATTATAATAGGTAATCACTTCCGAGTTCTTTTTGTCCGCAGTTTCTTCTTCAATCGCCCCATCCATATGCATGCTGGAAATCGCAATGACGTTTTTATTGTTATTTTTATTTTGGGGCAGATTGTATTTCGTGGCCAAGTCGTGAAGAAGAGTGGTGTCGCTAAACCAGTTGTCAGCAGTGATATTTCGGCCAGAGTTAGCTAAAGGAGTATCCAGACGTTCAGCCGCGTCTACGGGTTTGTTGCTAATCTGGAAAGGACCGTTGGGTTGCCTTCCTGCATAAATTTACATGTTCCATGTTTAGTATACATCTGAGTCTACTGCAGCTCGTATCTTCAACCCGTATTTTGCGGGCTTGGACGGTATATACTGGATGAAATCACACTTGTCTGAAGACCTCTAACTTTTCGTCTATTGTAACATCTTCTCCTACATAATAACATTGTTGGCAGTTCAGTACAAACTTATGAAAAATGTCCCGAATAGGGACAAGACTATTTAAAGCTTTTCGCTGCTCTCTTGTTCTTTTTTGTCAAACCTCAGAACCCGAAGTAAGAAACGGAACAGCACGAGAGTCATGGTGAGTCGTAAAATCTCAATCCCGAATCCGTCGTTCGCCCATAAATCCTCGAGGTCTGGTTTCCCAGCTTTGTAGAGTCCAGCAATAAATAAAAGCCCAATAAATACTTCCAACGCTGTTCAGTGGGTTTGACGTCTCTTTCCCGTGAATAACGATCTTTCACAGAATCGATATATTGGTTTGTGGAACGTACAATGTCCAACATGTTGCCATCAAATAAACATGCCCACGTGCCTAAAATTGTGTGTATGTCCCAAGCTCTACCGACCGGACCCGGGATTTTCCTAAGGAGGTTGTGTTTCCCCCTTTTCGACGAACGATAAGGAGCTTTTTTCCCAGGAAATGGAGTCGATGACTTTCTTCCCCCTCTTCTTATGGCAAACATAGAATTCATCGTCCTGTTCGCCCTCAGATGAAACATTCGTGTCGTTTTGCTCCGTTTCCGAACTGTCCTGACGTTCATCGATTCTTTCCTGCGCGTCCGTGTCCCAGTCTTCTTATGGTACATCGCACACAGTGTGCCGAAGGCTTGGCATCAGGCCTGAAATACCTGGTGCGGAACACGAGAAACTCGAAATGTCATTAGGACTCACGTCACATCCGCCAAATAGGAATTCGTGTATGTTTTCGGTGTCAGAAGGATTATTGAGGTAATATTTTGGTCCAGTGTACATATTGACCTGTAATAAGTCGACGATTTATACTATCACCCAGAAACATTCATAGATTGCCGTAAATATAGTACATATATCACGTGTAATATGTATAGTCGCATTGTATCCGTGAGATACACGTACTTACTTGGCTCCGGTATTTTATCGGCGAGTAAATGACTACAAATGAGAGAAATCACTATTTAAACGACTTACATAAAGCATCAAAATCGGAAAGCAGAAAATGTACTTACGTGATAATATAGTCGCGTCGTATCTCTGCGATATAAAATGGTCTCACACCCATCAAACTGAAGCGGACAAGGTCACCGCACGGCTGGCACTCGTCCCGCAACTAGGTAGAGGAATAGGAGAGGGGGCCGTCTAGTACGAGAATACGTAGCTTTGTATCTGAGAGATCACACGCGACCACTAGAGTGTTGAATATATCAGACCAGCCACACACTAAGAACAAGACAAGACCCTCTGGTCCCATTTAAATACCGAACACGCTGACCCGGAGCGGGCCGCCCTCGTTTCCTATTGATCGACGCATCTCCAAAGGCAGTCATTTAGATTCCCCATCTCGACTGAGGAAAGAATGTCTCCATCACAGACAGAGACTAGTGGGCACAGATTATCTTAGTAAAAGTGGTCACGTGTTAGCAAGCGCAGAAATTTGAGAAGCCGAAAGTTGACTTATGTTACAGACAACTCCGAAGACTAGCAAATGTCGTATGTTATAGAGAAAAGTGTACGAAATGAGTCGGATGCCCAGCGGGCGTAAACTGTATTTAGATACTTCCAGCAAATAACCGAAATTAAAGATAATCATTTAATGTTGCTCTAACGGCTATCTGAAGAAAGTGACTGTGCTACGTCGCAGTTTAGCAATAGAAATAAGTGACATAACTCCACAGTGCAATGACGAGACGCTTGTAGTAACATTAGCTATGGCCCAAAATTGCATGTTAACATGAAAAGCATTATTAGAAACTTAGTTTTAGAGCTAATGGTAAATATCACACTGCATAACTGGTCAAAACAAAGAAATAAACGACACTTCCATTTGACAAATGTTGTCCTATTTCCTATTATTACAAACAACAAGATCAGAAATTAATTAAATGTAATGGTGATGCATACTGAACATCTTGCTGCTTCATTGCTCCCTCGTATACTGGAATAAGTTTCGATATCAATACGATGTGCGATGGTTTTACCTGAAAAAATATAAGTATCTATGAGATGACATACGCACAAACCACACGTACAACTGCAGCGCACGGCGCTAGCCCACTTGTTTACTTTCTCGCACAACTACATTACTTGGCCAAGCCCTTACGTGATTGCCGGCCGGGGTGGCCAAGCGGTTAAAGGCGCTATAGTCTGGACCCCGCGACCGCTACCGTCGCAGGTTCGAATCCTGCCTCGGACATGGATGTGTGTGATGTCCTTAGGTTAGTTAGGTTTAAGTAGTTCTAAGTTCTAGGGGAATGATGACCTTAGAAGTTAAGTCCCATAGTGCTCAGAGCCATTTGAACCATGTGAACCTTACGTGATTCTAAACATTACGCTGTATCAAATAATTATAGAGATGAAGAGGGAGAGATTAATAGGTAAAAATAGTATTACCGTTTATCTCCTAAGATCACTATAACCCAGAGAAATTTTATGCGAGACATTTATATCGTGCCGTCCGCTGTGGCGGAACAGTTCTAGGTGCTTCAGTCCGGAACCGCGCTGCTGCTACGGTCGCAGGTTCGAGTCATGCCTTGGGCATGGTTTTGTGATGTTCTTAGGTTAGTTAGGTTTAAGTAGTTCTAAGTATAGGGGACTGATGACCTCAGATGTTAAGTCCCATAGTGCTTAGAGCCATTTGAACCATTTATATCGTTATCAACGTAAATAAAAACGAAGGCCCTACTCTCGGTATAAAAATGTTTGTACGTGGCAGAGTTTGAGCTCGTACGCTAGCATTCTGCAGGCAAATCAGTGGCTGGAAGCCGTGAATGCAGGCACGTTCCGCAATCATCAGAGAGCACACGAAGGGTCGTCACAGGACGCCAGTGGGCTCACGCTGCGGAGTCCCGCATTCAATTACAATCGCGATTTTCTCTCTAGGAAGACGACGACTTTGCCACGAAATAACCGCCGTGGCTTCTATCACATCTCCCAGCTTAGAATCTCACGCCTGCAGTAACTGCACAAGGCTCTAGTTTGGAAATGGATACGAAGTACTGAGAAACAGCCACAACCTACGTCCTAGTTGATGCAACGTTTGCAAAATTGGCTGACTGTTGAGGGTTTCGTTATATCACTGTAAATGACACATCATAAATTCCATTAGGAACATATGGCCACAGTTCGAAGACAGCTGTGTTCTTTCAGAAACGTAAAAACTGAGAAACGTTTGAGCATATGATAAGTCTTTCAAGTTTGGAGTCTGTAATATCATAAAAAATAACTGGAAGTAGCAATGCTTTGGAATGCAAAGTGGCATAATCATATAATCTCTAATGCATGTAAAAAGATTGAAGCTTTTAATTCGATGATAGGAAACGGGGAAAAGTGCAGTTTGTCCTCGAAAGTGATTACGGCCTATACTGGAAAACTGTGGGACCCATATTATTGTGGAGCAATATATGTGTCGCGCTTGTGCAAGTAGGGTCAGCCTGAATTTTCGCAGGCTTGCTCGTTACTGGAGAAACTGTAATAGAAGTTCTGCATAACCTGAACTATCGGATACTTGGAGAAAGGTGCCTAATATTGCTGGAGAAACTGTAATAGAAGTTCTGCATAACCTGAACTATCAGAGACTTGAAGAAAAGTACCTAATACGTATAGAAAACTGATTTAGAAAATTCCAAGATACAAGTTTCAGAGAGGAATCTTCGAACATTTTCAAGCCCTCTACACATCAGTATGAGAGGTAGAGCGTGGATAAAGTAAAGCAAATAACAACTTGTACTGAGGAATACACGCATTCTTCTTCTGAAAAGAGAATAAACTTTAATGTTTGGCACAGCAAAGCTTCTTCTCAATTGGTTTACTTCGCGATGGTTTGCTGGAATAGCTTAGGTTATACACAGTGAACTTTTTGTCATTATTTTATCATTCAAGATCAAGTTCCACTTTATCAAATATATGTGCAATATTTAGACTCGTTTTCACAGTATGTTTTCAAGAACGACATTAATTGACGAAAATTGTGTCGATATTGTGAAAAGATTTGTCAGCATACTTTTCCCATAACAGATATGAGGTAAGATCTGAATATTGGTCGTATATTTTTAAGAATACAACAAATTCTGGTACGTTTACTCGTAACTGATACACCACAGAGAAATAAAGTTTTTCCATAGTAAATGGTGTTCTGTTAATGTGACCTAGATGTATGAGTAAACATGGTGTAAATTGGTTTCAGTCAAGCTCTAGTAGTAAATGTAGTAACTCCAGGCATCAAGAGAAACCTCAAAATGATTCTTTATGGCGTCTGTAAGTTTTATTTGTACCTGTATCCATTGCTTTTGCGACATTCATTCATTGCCGAATAGGTGGAGAAGGGTCAAAGATTTTGAGACGGCGGTGAGAAGTAATCCACGTCTGTTCGATACTGTTAAACCCAACCAGAATTGCTGGTTGCACTTCACAAAGAATGAAAAGTAGTCTGTAATTCTTGTTAAAGATATCTTTAGTAATTTACTAAATGAAGTCTGAATAAAAACTCAAGCCTTGGATGATGCCCAGAGCATCGTCTTTCGTGATTGTCTTTTTTTGGTCTATTCTTATTTCACAACATTCGCCCACTACGGACTGAAACGATGGCGGTGGGTTGTTATGGTGGTCATATCTGATGTTGGACGACGAAATATTAATATATTTAGTCAGATATGCGTCAGAATGGTGTTTATAAGGCACTGCAAGTGACATAATACCAGGATCGACACGTCGATAGTTAAATAGAAACAATCTTTGTTTTAGCCACATCTTGTTTATATTGCACAATATAGTTGATGACGTGTTTTATGTTTCCTTTCCAAGTTTATAAACAGTGATTAACAAAATGCAAAGATACATAGCAATGGGTGTAGCTGAACATTCCACAAGAAGACAGCCAATTCATATGAACAAAATGTGTGAGTATTTTTTTAAAAAAATATGTGAATAGTAGATCAACAGACCATCATATTAGGTTATCCTTCTCCTTTTCCGTAGGGTGACCACAGAAATGACAATAAGTTCAATATTTATATGTCTTTATTAAATGTTTTTTGTATTACCATTGTAACTTTAAGATGAGGTTTGCACCTCAAAACATGCATCTTCATTAAATATTTTAAGTAATTCAACGAAAATTTATGCTTGGAAGCTGTCACTGGAAACGCTTTTAATATTTTTGAAACAGTCACACTCGATTAACAGTGAATATGGCATTAAATTGAAATAATTTTACCTTTGGGCTCTATCGCCGAAGTTCTTTAGTTCAGTAATTATGATTGAGATGTTTCGTAGAGAGACAAATTTGCCCCTAGGGATTGTTGAAGATGTTAGAGTGAGGTAGGAACATCAGGATAAAAATAAACGAAATAACTGCTTTAGTACATACCTGAGAGATAAGCTGATAGGGACACAAGAAGTATTCATCAGACTGCTTTGTCAGCTATTGTTGATCACTTCCATTGAATCTTTTCTTCAGAGACCAGAACATCAGAGAGTCGATAGGAGTCAGCTTTTATGTTCCCGCTAGCGTTACGTAGTTCAAAAATGGCTCTGAGCACTGTGGGACTTAACTTCTAAGGTCATCAGTCCCCTAGAACTTAGAACTACTTAAACCTAACTAACCTAAGGACATCACACACATCCATGCCCGAGGCAGGATTCGAACCTGCGACCGTAGCAGTCGCGCGGTTCCAGACTGTAGCGCCTTTAACCGCATGGCCACCCCGGCCGGCTCTTTACGTAGTCACTGATCATAAGTGGGGATACGTGACGTCTTTTCGAATAACATAAATAATACTATTATTGACCTGTAGAACATAGGATGAAGGTGTTGCAGAGCGGCGTTTCACAGAGCTCGGCATGACACTAAAGTGCACGTGTAAAGATTGGATGGATAAGTGGAGAACAATGGTTACTGGTGTGTTCGTGTTCACAGAGGTTTAGAGGTGGCACGCCACTCTCTCACTTTAGCAACGCTGTCAGCCATATTATTATTCATATTGTCCGCAGCTCGTGGTCGTGCGGTAGCGTTCTCGCTTCCCGGCCCGTGTTCCCGGGTTCGATTCCCGGCGGGGTCAGGGATTTTCTCTGCCTCGTGATGACTGGGTGTTATTTGATGTCTTTAGGTTAGTTAGGTTTAAGTAGTTGTATGTTCCAGGGGACTGATGACCATAGATGTTAAGTCCCCATAGTGCTCTGAGCCATCTGAATTTTTATTATTCATAGTTTAGGTCATGATCTCGGTGTCCCCAGTACTACATTTGGTACGTGTACTTCATGACTTTCTTACACGAGGAAACTGTGGGCAGAATGCATGTGTAACCTGCTGAGAACTTTTACCCGACGGGCGGTTGTGGAGGTAACGGAGAAAAGGGAGAGAGAGATAGATTACGAACCATGAATGTTGAGTGCAGCGACCTGGCTGTGGGACTGATTCTGGGAAGCAGCACTCTGTGGATTGTATCTGCAGAGGGACTTCTGGCACGGGATTAGCCAAGCGGTCTTAGGCGCTGCAGTCATGGACTGTGCGGCTGGTCCCGGCGGAGGTTCGAGTCCTCCCTCGTGGCACGGGTGTGTGTGTTTGTCCTTAGGATAATTTAGGTTAAATAGTGTGTAAGCTTAGGGACTGATGACTTTAGCAGTTTAGTCCCATAAGATTTCACACACATTTGAACATTTTTTTTAGGGACTTCTGGCTGTAGCATTCCCCTTTCTCTGCTTAGGGTCAGAGCAGGAGGGCAGCGGCTCGCGAAACATTTTACCTGGACCAGGCAGCAGTCCATTGCGAAGGTAGCCAGTTGGCAGAAAGTGGGTGGAGGAAGCCATTTAAGAGAGACTGCTGTAAACTGAGCCTTGTGCAAACGGCGCGAAGGTCATAAAATTCCACGAATTCTCGTGTTAGAAGCTGGGACGATATGGACAGAGGAGTTGGTGTATGTGTTTAGTGGAGACAAGACTGTAACTCCCCTGACGCCAGCAGGTCGCCAGGTTCTGTTAGCGAGCAGCAAAAACATATATATTTCACGGGCATGACTGTCTGGAAAGCTTAACAGCCTTCTTTCAGAAATTGGAAATAGTCAGCCTGAAAAGATAAGATCTCTCTGTAGATGCGAGACTGCTGCAACAACATGGCCATGCTTACCGTGAGAATGACGGCTCCCTGGTCTAAAATCTTATTTTTTCAGAGAAGACAGATTTTGAGTCGCTGATTAGCTCCTCTCAGGATATGCTGAAAGGGTACAGTACCGCCCGACATTGAAAATAGGTACAACATACTTCATTATTTTTGTCAGAACAACACTTTTTTTTGTAAAATAACTCAATTTCAATTAATACAGCGAAGCCGGATACCAGTGTGGGAAAGAATGACAATTTATTTATTTAATTGATCACATGTGCACTCCCACAAAATAAATCCCTACATCCAGTTTGGTGAGATCTGTGAAATGAATGAATGTATGGTCGTCTGCTAACCGCAGATAGTGAATGTGAATATATGATCATCTTTGAGACGATCCTTCGGCCACCTTTGGTGGGACCAAAGAGATGAAATTTACCTGAGCTTTGAGCGCCTGAAATGTGGCTGACCAATACGGTAGCAAGGTGCTCCCCCACTTCGGCAGAGGTGCGAGAGGACCTGAAGAACGGCCATGTTTCGGCACTCTGCCGCTGAATCTAGTGTTGGTAAGACCTGTCTTAGGCGTGCTCCGTAAGGACAAAAGAGTGGAGACATGGTATGCATGTGAAATACTTAAGAGTAGTTTAGAATAATAATTTCTCTATTTCAGGAACTTTTGTGGGGAGAATTAAATGTCAGGCAGGTAATATTAATGGGATCGTAGTAATCTTCAGAAGTGACCAACGGTCACAATGAAACCGCGTGTAGCAATAAGTTGAAATACTTCCGAGTGCTTAAATTAAGCTGAATTACTAGCGTGTGTACTATAAGTTGGAAATATTTAAGAAATGGCGTGTGCAGGACTTGAAATTAGAGACGAGTACTTTCACGTGGTGAGTACTGTGTGAGTCTCAATCTGTGTATGAGACAAAGGATAAAGAGAAGTACTCGTCCATGGTATCAGTTGAGGACTTGCGTGTGTGATGAATATGCTCTTAATATTACTTTGCATGTTATGTTTCTGTGTGACGCTTGATTCAAACTATAATACTCTGAGAGAGAAGCAAGGTGAGTCAGCCGTCCATTCCAGCAACGCCACTTGGCTTGCATTGCACAGGAAGACGTGCATATATCTCCAGAGTTCATAGTAGGAAAGAAGAATTACGAAGTGGGGCAGTGTCGTGTGAAACTGGGATAAATACTAATTGAAGTGGGAAAGCTGAAAGTGATAGTGTTGTGACTATTTATTGTGTTGTATTCCATGTTGTAGTTTGATGTATGTCATGTAATTTGGGTATGTGTGGTTTGCATGGGAGAGTAGCTAGGTAGTTGCAGAGGTAGTGGGTTATGCGTGTTCCTTTTGTACCGCTCGGTCTGGAGGAAAGTTTCGTGATGATGGTTGTGAGAGTCGAAGTGTGAGATATAGCAAAAAGATCCACCATCCTATCCAGAAAGTGCACTAGCGTTGAATAATTACGAGACCATAAGATAGAGAATCACCAATGCAAAGCCATGCCCACTGGGCGGAATTTCTCATGTGTTATTGTTGTAGGTTATAGAATTTGTATTTAGGTTATAGAATTTATCGGAATAAATAAGATAGTGAAAAGAAAAAGATTGGTGGCCTTTTCCTTCGAATTGTATGTTGTCATGATATCCAGAATTTATAATGTGTGCGCCACTCATATTCAGTGCGATGGCCACGTGTTGATAAAAGCCGTTAAATAAGAAAAGAAAATGTGGTATTGCCAGTGCGTAGTGAACAGTCAGAGTTCTGTAAATTACTGATAGTCAGATGAGCGTTTCCGTTGTGCATTATTCATACAGGAGGATAATTTGTAACTTTATTGTGAGTACTAGAGTTCATGTTACTCGACAGATAAGAATGAATCCACTCGCTTGGCAGACCACTCATCTTGCAGGCCTGACTGCTTGATGCCAAAAATGGTTCAAATGGCTCTGAGCACTATGGGACTCAACTGCTGTGGTCATAAGTCCCCTAGAACTTAGAACTACTTAAACCTAACTAACCTAAGGACAGCACACAACACCCAGCCATCACGAGGCAGAGAAAATCCCTGGCCCCGCCGGGAATCGAACCCGGGAACCCGGGCGTGGGAACCGAGAAAGCTACCGCACGACCACGAGATGCGGGTGCTTGATGTCACAGTATGAGCAAGGCATGTGGGTGCCTCTCAATGCAAAGTGGAGGCTTGCTCCCCCAGTGTGCGAATCCTGATGCTGAGTCTGGACTGGCTGTCAGGCCAACAGAACAATGAAGAAGGAAGGGAGGTTCAATGAGTGTAGAACAGTTTGGTTTGTACAATTTGGGGGCGGTTCCGTTTTCGCTAATTCGGCTCCCAAACCGAGCCTTGGTGGAAAGTATTTGTGATCCTTTGTCTTCTGGTGCTCCACTGGTGGAGAACTTCAGGTCCTTCCGTAGTGGGTGAAACTTGTGGTCTGTATCTTCTGGTGGACTAAGAGCCAGTGGCAGTTACCAACTCTACCGACAGTGGAACTGCATATCATCTCGGACATATCGTGTGTCACGAGGGCGAACTTATTTGTCCTGAATCAGCCATCTGACGTTTGACAATTCCAGCACGCACAGTCGTGCCTGTGAGTCAAATTGGTTTGGCCAGACCAGCGAACGGGTGCACCTCATACTGAAATCTGGCGGGATTTCAGGGCTCTGATAGGGAATTTTTCCCACGTTCTGTTAATCAGAACACCAGTCCGCATAGCTTGCAAATTTTCGTGGACGCCTCAGAACATTACAGCTGCCGCAACGCGCTGCACTTCTCCCACGGCGCGCCGTCTTCTGCCGGCGCCAGAATCACGATGAAGGGGTAAAATACTGCTGCAGCGGCGTAGAGTTGTTAAATGAGATTCACAGCTCCCTGTTCTTCGGTGAACCATAGTTCGTGATATACTTGGTTTTAATTGATTCCATTTGAATAGAGTTGGGCCTGGCAGTGGATTCATGTAAACAAAGTCAGATTGCGTTGTAAAAGGGATTAAGTCAGGGGAGAATTTGTATAGCTTCCACCCCAATGAATGCTTTGCCAATCGAGCACCGTCCCTTTTCTGATTTGTGTTTGTCATTTTTTTTGTGTAAGATATATCATCTCGTTGTAGTTACAAAACAATTAATAAAACTTCTCATTATTTTTATAAACTTAAATACGCCACGACTCTCATTCATACTCCCTCAACTATTCACTCTTTTAATTTTGTTGTACTGGTACATGGGTAAACCATGAATTAAATATTCAATCTTATTAAATTAACTAATTTGGTTTTGAAAGTGACCTCTGGCATAGGCGACAAAAGTGCTATTAGTAAATTCACTAACGTAGTACATAAAGATTAAGGGTGTAGCTCACGATTTGAAGGTTACTGAGAAGGTAATACTTTTGTTTATTTAAAGATAATAACATTCAGCATCAGGTAGACACATATTTATGATTAAAAGCAAACGACGGCTTGCAAGGGATTTGGTCCAAGCGATCTGATGATCTGAGCTGTCTTTGCTATTTGAAACCTGACTACCTGCCTCAGCGAATGGTAAAATGAAATTTATTGTTCATGAAAATATTTTTGACAATCGGGGCCTTACAATACTGTGAGAATAGTTTGTAACTGGCCTGTTCTCGATTACCATGAAAACCATCCCACCTACAGAGCAAGCAGTACTCCGTTGTGTTGTGTAGAAAACAAACGTACTTGTACTTCTCAACGTGTTGCCCTGAATCACAGAGAGAGTCTTCGTCGTGAACTACTCATCGTGCTTGAGGAAAAAGGGAAACAAACCTCAACATTCAGTTTATCAGTACTTCGTCAAAAGCTAATAAGGAAGAAAGATTAACAAGGAACCTATTGATTACGAGGCCGCAAAAGACCAATGATGTTTACGGCGTTCGGCGCCCCACATATTGCCTACCATGAAACCACAATATTGGCTACTAGTGGCAACAAAGGGCGGGACTGGATGTATCCTATGGTGAGAACAGCATGAGACCACGAAACGTAGGTGAACTGCTTAGTCGACAAGTAATTCACAACAGTGCTACAGTGCTGGTGGTGTTGGTACAAAGCAGAGGTAAATAAGGCAAACATTGCATTATATCCACAGTTACCGAACTTGACGTTTTGTCAGAAAGGAACCCAGTGAGAGTGATAAAGAAGTACAGATGAAATATTAACGATTCTGCAGGATGAATCAGTGGAATGTGTGGTGTCGTATATGCTCGACTGTACAGACAATGTACATGAGGAGTAGAACGATGATGATGCGTGCTTAACAAGTGAAAGTGATACTAAAATAGGTGCCAGGCGATGTAGTTCAGCATCCTTGTTGGACAGGGAGCCACAAATCCTGCCTCCAGTGAAACGTAGTAAAGGAAAATCGTTGTCCAAGGAGTGGATTCTAAACATAATTACGTACATGGAAGATCACTTGCAGCATAGTAAAAAAGAATTATAAAAAGATTTAGAATAAGTCCGCTGCAATATGACCGTGTAGTGCATAACAAAAACCTTGGATATTCAAGAGAGGAAAAGGCGCTCTTGTTACAAAAAGTGGTGATAGCGCGTTTCAAGGATGCTCGATACAGTGACCTACTATGGTATGCACATCAAATTGCACGCGACATAGATTACGGTGATTTCAAGAGAAGCAGTGGTTGGTTGCATAACTTCAAATAGTGCAACAGAATTGGCAGACGTAAGATAACGAAATTTCAAACAAATCGTCAACTTCACAATACACAGCAAACTGTAGAATCGGCTCGAAAATTTACGGATGAGATAAAGAAACTTATCCAATGGTTCAGTAAGGAATTTGTTCCCTATTCCAACCAATCGGTGTTTGAAGAGGAAATACATGTGAAAGGAATCCTGGAAATTAGAAGTACCAAGAGAGTTGTATCAAGATCAACTAACATCAATGCCTTAATGCAATCGTATGCAATTATGCGGAATGTTAATCTGGATGGTAAATTGAGTGAGAAGTTGGAGGTGCTCTGCCCCTCTAGTTCATTTTCGTGTGCGTGATCTTGCAAGGGCAGTAGGGAATGTTTCCGTCATAGTAGGCAAGCGTTGGAAAATGGACGTAAGGGAACTACAATTATCTACATCTACATCCATACTCCGCAAGCCACCTGACGGTGTGTGGCGGAGGGTACCTTGAGTACCTCTATCGGTTCTCCCTTCTATTCCAGCCTCGTATTGTTCGTGGAAAGGAAGATTGTCGGTATGCCTCTGTGTGGGCTCTAATCTCTCTGATTTTATCCTCATGGTATCTTCGCGAGATATACGTAGGAGGGAGCAATATACTGCTTGACTCCTCTGTGAAGGTATGTTCTCGAAACTTAAACGAAAGCTCGTACCGAGCTTCTGAGCGTCTCTCTAGCAAAGTCTTCCACTGGAGTTTATGTATCATCTCCGCAACGCTTTCGCGATTACTAAATGATCCTGTAACGAAGCGCGCTGCTCTCCGTTGGATCTTCTCTATCTCTTCTATCAACCCCATCTCGTACAGATCCCACACCGGTGAGCAGTGTTCAAGCAGTGAGCGAACAAATGTACTGTAACTTACTTCCTTTGTTTTCGAATTGCATTTCCTTAGGATTCTTCCAATGAATCTCAGTCTGGCATCTGCTTTACCGATGGTGCAAGTATGGTATGAGCACTGCTTTTCGCCAATAGCTGGTCACCACAATAACTTGCTTTTTCTTGATTCCTAGTCTGCGTATAAAAATCATATTTCTTTAGAGCAAACTATTCCTCCTGAAAAGTGTGTGACACTGCAGTTCATACCATCTGACACCACTCGACAAATTCAGTCTCTGGATCTATGTTTTTATCTTGCTTATAAAACATATATTGTCGCACTATCTTCAGTTATGCCTCAAGGGATAGCCAGTTTAGTGATAAGCTCCACGACAGATTGTTTCGCATTCGGTTGCATGCCATCACTTTCCATCAATTCTCATCACCCTGTTACACCAATATGATTCTACATGCATTCCTTAAGAGTCGATACCTACCTGAACGTCCTGCAAGATCTGAAACTCCCAAGGAATTCTTGGATCATGATGGTGCAAACCTTAGTGATCACTGTTATGCATCATTTTTCATTCGATGTTCATGTTGCAAGTTAATGGTTTGTATTTCTTGAATGTCGATGATATAAATTTTGTGAGGTTTAACGCATACATCCCATAGAAGTTTGATCTCTGTACCTCCCTGACACTCATTTATTGTCGCCCTCCTGATGCAAATGGTGAATCATTAGCAGCTAACATTGTTCCTGTTATACCTGTTAACATAACATTTTCAAATGAGACTTATTAAAGGTTGGACTCGCGACCTCGCACTCAAGGGGTTCCTTGTGAGCTCTAACGTTTCGTCGACGACGAAGTCGTAACTGACGGAATAATCATCTCGGTATTTACCTTATCAAGTTGAAGGAAGCCACGTTGAAACAAGACTTTTTACTACAGGGTGGAGCTTTAAACCCTCCTCCTCTTAAAAATTTTAAATCCCTCTACTACTGTGGAGAGCGTGTCCTAAAGCTTAAAGGTAACTTTATACACTGAAGTGCCAAAGGAACTGGTATAGGCAAGCGTATTCAAATACAGAGATATCTAAACAGACAGAATACGGCGTTGCGATCGGCAACACCTATATCAGGTAACAAGTTTTTGGTACGATTGTTAGATCGGTTACTGCTGCTACGACGGCAGGTTATAAAGATTTAAGCGAGTTTGAAATAGTATTATAATCAGCGCACGAGCGACAGGACGCAGCTTCTCCGAGGTAGCAATGAAGTGAGGACTTTCTGATACGATCATTTCGCGAGCGTACCGTGATTATCAGGAATCCGGTAAAACATCAAATCTCCGACATCGCCGCGGTCGGAAAAAGGTCCTGCAAAAACAGGACCGACGACGACTGAAGAGAATCGTTCTACGTGACAGAAGTGCAACCCTTCCGGAGATTGCAGCAAATTACAATGCTGGGCCATCAACAAGTGTCAGCGTGGGAACCATTCAACTAAACATCATCGATATGGGGTTTTGGAGCCGATGGCCCACTCCTGTACCCTTGATGACTGTACGACACAATGCTTTACGCCTCGCCTGGGCCCGTCAACAGCGACATTGGACTGCCGATGACTGGAAACATGCTGCCTGGTCAGACGACTCTCGTTTCAAATTGTATCGAGCAGATGGACGTGTACTGGTATGGATACAACCTCATGAACCCATGGACTCTGCATGTCAGCAGGAAACTGTTCAAGCTGGGGGAGGCTCTGTAATGGTGTGGGGCATCTGCAGTTGGAGTGATATGAGACCCCTGACACCTAGATACGACTCTGACAGGTGATATGTACGTAAGCATCCAGTCTGATCACCTGCATCCATTCGTGTCCATTGTGCATTCCGACGGACTTGGGCAATTCCAGCAGGACAATTCGACACTTCACTCATTCAAAATTGCTACAGAGTGGCTCCAGGACCACTCTTCTGATTTTAAACACTTCCACTGGCCACCAAATTCCCCTGACATGAACATTATCGAGCGTATCTGGGATGCCCTGGAACGTGCTGTGCAGAGGAGATCTCCACCCCCTCGTACTCTTGTGGATTTATGGACAGCGCTGCAGGATTCATTGTATCAGTTCCCTCCAGCACTACTACAGACATTAGTCGAGTCCAGTCGTGTCATGTTGCGGCACTTCTGCGTGCTCGCAGGAGCCCTACACGATATTAGGCAGGTATACCAGTTTCTTTGGCTCTTCAGTGTACCTACGAAACAATGTGAATAAAACGTTAATACAGTGTTTCAGAAAGTGAATTCTTCTTCGATATTAAACCCTATCTACAATTGACAAAATGTATGAATTTGTCTGGTGTCGAGCAAACCGGAGCACAATTACAGCACATACACGTGCCTCTGAGCCCTAAAGACAGAGAATGTAATTCTTCTTTCTTTTAAACTTTCCATCTGTGGTAAACAGCGACTTATTTGCGACGTGAAGGGTCGATCACATATCAGGACCCAGAGCACATGGCATGCCCATTGCAAAAGCTCCCCTTTATATTCAGCGCTGATATCATCATACCCGACATCTCGCCCCACCATCCTTCAGGTAACTGCAGTAAGAACAGACAGTGGTTCGTATGGCACCGATAATTCTATTGCTACTAGTGCGCAAGGGAAAATTTCGTTCCTCGGTGACCGTTGTAAATTATCGCTCTGCTCCTCTTAACTTCTAGATAACGAACCTCTGATCAGAAATTATTACTACAGTGTTCGAGCAGTCCGTAGCTCGTGGGCTAGTGGCTACTGTTGTGTCTCTAGACCACATGGTCCAGGGTTCGATTTCTCGGCCGGTTTCAGGGATTTTCTCCGCCCGAGGATGGGTGTTTGTGTGTTCCTCATCCTTTCGTCATCATTCGAGAAAGAGGCGAAACTGGACAGTGTAACGATTGGGAATTTGTACGGTCACTGATAACCACGCAGCTCAGTGCCTCCAAACCAAATATCATCATCATCAGTATTTGAGCAGCAGGACAATTATTCAACCACCTTGCTACAGTTCCAGTGTACCAGTGGCGTTGTCCAGCACTATTTTGAAAACAACTACTCAACCCTCGTGTCGATTACTCTACACTTTTCTGAGATGTGGTTGATTTGAATCCGGCCAATATCTGGGCCACGTAAAATAAACACTCATGATTTTTCCTTAGCATTCGTAATATTTTACCCTTCTTGTCCGAAATTTTTCATTCTGGAGCGTTTTATGTTCCTCCTGAATGTTCTTTAGATTAACTTGAAAATTCTGAGAGTGTTTCATTTTATTTCTGAAATTTTCTCTAGTTGAACTATAAACTCCGAGTCAACATTTTTTCTTCCGTGGGCAGACACACAGATCTGATGAAAAAAGTTTTATTCTCATTTTTCGTAATCTAAGCTCTTTCTCGGGTATGTTTTCATCCATTTCTTCTATAAGATTTTCGTAGTGTTCTTAACTTATTGGGTTAGTCTTCGAAAGATAACAAATCAGAAGAATACCTTATGCTACCCAGAAATAGTAGATACAACCGAGTCACCCGAAGATATCGACCTCCCCCTTTGTTTCTCAGAACTCTGATTTCCACCCGCTGTTTTCGTTGCTATTTCGTGTATGTGTGAGTTGCTGGACCCATTTCATACAATGTATCAAACTGGAACGTCACGTGGGTTAGTTTTTAAAACAGTTGAATCATTGATGGGAAGTTTTCTTTCGCGTTTTCTTTTCATCATCAGTCAACAAATGAGGACCGCGCGGGGTAGCCGTGCGGTCTAAGACGTCTTGTCACGGTTCGCGCGGCTGCCCCCGTAGGAGGTTCGAGTCCTCCTTCGGGCATGAGTGTGTGTGTTGTCCTTAGCGTAAGTTAGTTTAAGCTAGTTTGATTAGTGTGGAAGCCTAGGGACCGATGCGTCAGCAGTTTGGTCCCATAGGAGCTTACCACAAATTTCCAAAAACCAAATGAGGAAGCCTCTTTGAAGAACGTTTCCCCGTAGTAAACTCTTTAAGCTAGTCGAACCTTGATTTGCTTGTGATACATCGCCAGCCGGAGTGGCCGAGCAGTTCTAGGCACTTCAGTCAGGAACCGCGCGACCGTTCCGGTCGCAGGTTCGAATCCTGCCTCGGGCATGGATGTGTGTGATGTCCATAGGTTAGTTAGGTTTAAGTAGTTCTAAGTTCTAGGGGACTGATGACCTCAGATGTTAAGTCCCATAGTGCTCAGAGCCATTTGAACCATTTTTTGATGTTAAGTCCCATAGTACTCAGAGCCATTTGTGATACATCTACAGCGTCACGTATTTTTTATTTTTGTAGTTTAATGTTGTCCAATATCGTATTAGGCTTCTTCTGTATGTTATTTGGAACGTTTACATGTTATTCTTCAAAAGGATTACAGGGACCTTTTTATTCCGTCGCTGCTTTCTTATTTATTGAAAATGAAGAAGCAGACGTCTTGTAAATCTTCACCAACTTTGGCTAAATTACCGTGGGTGATAAACCGTCAGAAATTAAGAATTTTTAATGACACGACATTGTCATTTGAATGAGCTACGTTATGCGTATCTACTTCAAACAGTCGTCTAAACTGAACTATTCCACAGGTCAAGCTAACACTTAAATTAGGTTATTACGCAATATGCACTGACATGAAAAACTGATATTTACGCCACCTGTGTGTCAAGACGAGAACGTGCTCCCATAATATTCGAGTTCAGAATATGCTCTAAGATCCTGCAGTGGATTCCATCACCGTCTCCGCACATCTGCAGTCAACCAACGGCGCACGTGAAGGACTCGATGCACATGAGACGTTAAACACAAAAACCACCACAGTTGGCAGTAGGGCTTTTGCGTGTGGTCGACAAAGCGGGACTGAGAGACTTCCTGAGCTCCGCGCACGAGTGCGTGTCATTACAGCCGACAGCCCGCGTGTGCAAGCGGCAATCATGCCGTTTCCGTCAGCTCAACAATGAAACGAAAACCGCAGAATGCAGGCAAGCTGTGCCCCCTCTCGTAACGGGCAGTCCGCGCCCTGCACGGCCGCTCAACGTTTCCCATGCTCTCTAAACTGCCAGCGCATGTCTGCCAAAATGCGACAGCTTCTCATGTCAGCAATGCAATACCATCATGTCTCAAAGCGAATACATTTGCGCACATTGGGCATTTTAAAATATCACGAGTGCTTTAATCAATCTTAATATGCATACAGCTACAGAATACACGTTACGATGCTCTTAACGAAACATCTGTACATTTATAAATCACAAGCAACATTTCGACGCGTGGTGGTGGATGGTATATTGTGTACCATTGGTCAACCTCAGCCTCCCCTCCCCCACTTTCCCACTTTCCTCTTCCATTCGCATTAGCCGAGCGATCTAAGGCGCAGCAGCCATGGACTGTGCGGCTGATCCCGGCGGAGGTTCGAGTCCTCCCTCGGGCATAAGTGTGTGTGTTTGTCCTTAGGATAATTTTGGTTAAGTAGAGTGTAATCTTAGGGACTGATGACCTTAGCAGTTAGGTCCCATAAGATTTCACACACATCTGAACTTTTTTTTTCTTCCATTCGCGAACTGTTAAGGGAAGACTGACTGTAGGTAATCTTTTGAGTAAGTTCGACCTTGTCTCATCTAACAGTCATCCCAATTTTAGAGGATACGTATCGGATGATGTTACGTATTGCCGAGACTCGAACTCGCGACCTTTGCCTTTCGCTGGCAAGTGCTCTACCAACTGGGCTACCCAAGCACGACTCACGCCCCGTCCTCACATCTTTAATTCCGGCAGTGTCTCGTCTCCTACCTTCCGAACTTCACAGAAGCTCTCCTGCGAACCTTGCAGAACTAGCACTCCTGGAAGAAAGGATACTGCGGAGACAAGGCTTAGCCACAGCCTAAGGGATGTTTCTAGAATGAAATTTTCACTCTACAGCGGAGTGTGCGCTGATATGAAACTTTCTGGCAGATTAAAACTTGCCCGCGAAAGGCAAAGGTCCCGAGTTCGAGTCTCGGTCCGACACACAGTTTTAATCTGCCAGGAAGTTTCGTATCAGCGCACACTCCGCTGTAGAGCGAAAATTTCATTCTAGATTCGTGACACAATCTCCCTGACTGAATGAAAGTGTGATAAAAAGCAGATATCTTCTTTGACTCTTTACTAACTCTTCTACTGATCGTAGCAGGTGATACATCCACTCTTATGTGCAATTCTCGTAATTGGTCGAAAGGGTATTTTTCACGTTACCTCTGCCATGGGGCAATTACAAGCTTTTTGCGACTTCTTCTATGAACCTCAAGCTGAGATGTGCAGTCGGCAACCTGGTATATATAGCCATTCTAAATTAATTCCTTCCGGAGGGATACTCCTAAATATTTTACCGTTGTGACTTTTTCCAATTACTCATCAACACTGATGTAACAAAACAATAACGAATCACTCCACCTAATTTCTCGCACTACGTTTGATTGAGAGTCAACTGGAAATCTCTGTACAAAGCATCAGTCCACTCCAAATTTTTTCGCATTTCGTTACGATATTCTGGCTTTGCGACTTGACTATATCCAATAACACCAGATGTGAACAGCCTCATGGAATTTCAAGCGTTATTCACGAGTTCACTGGTATATATGTTGTGAACCGTAATCGTCCTACTAACTATCCCTTATGGTATTCTCAACGCAATGTAAAATAAAAAAGTTATGTCATCTTACGCTCCCCGAATCAAAGGCTATAGAAACAGTGATAATGATGTAATTCCTGTCCAAGAGCTACTAACTAATGTTAGATTGATTGGTCTATCATAGAGACGAGGATTTACATTGGAAAAATATTCTGTTTGTTAGAATACTCATCTCCGCCATTCCTTCACTTCAGGTCACTGAAAGATCTGAGAAAAAAATCAGAAATGCAAGTTAGTTTACTTATTTTCATTCAGTTAAATTCTATGGAATCATATACAAGTGTAAACTATCTTTATGGAGAAAAGAGGACATTGAACAAAAGTAAGAACGGTATGGGATGTCTATCCACGATCATCTTGTCGTCTCCTGTTCAGAGAGTTACAAATTTTAACTACAACTTTTCATTGTAGGTTACATATTCTCTTACGAAATTTAATGTAATCCATAGCGGTTAAAATGATGATGTCCCTAACAACGAGCCTGCAAACTCAGAAAGTAGATGAATAATGATCGTAGCATTACGCTAGGCCGGCCGCAGTGGTCGAGCGGTTCTAGGCGCTTCAGTCTGGAACCGCGCGACCGCTACGATCGTAGGTTCGAATCCTGCCTCGGGCATGGATGTGTGTGATGTCCTTAGGTTAGTTAGGTTTAAGTAGTTCTAAGTTCTATGGGACTGATGACCTCAGGTGTTAAGTCCCATGGTGCTCAGAGCCATTTGAACCATTACACTAGGCAAGTACAAGAAGCTTTTGTAGTGTAAAAGAGTTACACATACAGTTTGTAACGGGTGCAAGTGCAGATATTGTTACATGTGGTACCTTAATATGTACGTACACACATCAGAGTGTTGGTTGGTTTTTCTCTGTGTCAAACAGTCTTCGCACAGACACGTTACAAACTATACGACCTGACGTTTTTTTGCATGGTCATACTGAACCACTAAGTGGACAACAGCTGTCAATATAGACTAACTGTTTTGCGTACACGTGTCTACACTTTAACACTTGACCTACTGCCCAGGGGAAAATAAGCATTAATGGCTTGCTCTTGCCACATGTACTTGGAGGTACTATCCAACCTGAATATATATGACTTGTAATGGTTATAATTGTTAGTCTCCATACGACATAAATACTGATATAATGTTGTTCAGTACATCGTCCTCAGTCACCAGTAGAAATATCTGCGCTTATGCCTGTTACACCCTATATTCCTCCGTTATAATAATTAATTCTATTTACTTCAGTTTGTACTAAGCAATATATGAACAGCGTGCAACCACATCTAAGTACGAATTATGTCAAACCATCCCTAAAATGGCAGGTGCAATGTAAATCGAATCTAAACTAAAAAACTTGTCACAGATTGTCCATAAAAATCTAAGCTAAAAGGCTTCCCCAAGACACGATGCATTAATCCTGCACATTTTGCAAAATACCAGCCACACACTTACAAGAACGAGTGCTTAATAGGGTTTTAGTCTACCTTTATAACGCGACACAGACACTATTCTGCTTGTCATGGATTCTCAGGTCCTTGACGGGATTACGGAAGCGTGTGGTATCAGATGTCTACGCACAGGTCATGCAATTCCCATAAATTACAGGCCGACGATTTCTGGGCGTAGAACTGGCGCCAGATAGTGTCCAGATGGGCTCCAATGAATTCAGATTATGCAGATTTGGTGTACAATAAGTCAACGTGAGTTCACTAACACGCTCATAAAACCACTATAGCACAATTATATCCTGTTGACGCAGACAGTAATGCTGCTAGAAGATGCCATCGCGTTAGGGAACACATCAAACATGAAAGGATGCAGATGGTCTTCAATAATGTCCACACAGTTCACAGCTGTCATGGTTCCTTCCATTAATACCCCGGGTGCCATGGAAACCGAGGTGAATGTCCACCATAGCATAACACTGCTTCCCTCGCCTTGCATCCATAGTGCACAGTGCATGTTTCGAGTAGCTGTTCACCTGGACAAAGCCTTAACCAGACACGATCATCAGCCTGGTGTAACAGGGAACGCGATTCATCCGACCAGGCGCCCCGTAACCATCGACACACGTCCCAGCGCTCCCTGCAATTGCCACTGACGTCACTGGTTCAACATGGAAACGCGTAGGTATGTTCTTCTGCGAAGCCCCATGTTCAACAGTATGCGCTGAACAGTATGCTCTCAAATATTTGTGCCTGCATCACCATTGTACCCTATCGTCAACTCTGTCACACATCCACTGCCTACCCTGCTTTGTAGAGCAGGTAAGCCTCCGACCTCCACGTTCTATAATATCGCCTATTCGAAGTTTCATCATCCTTAAACAATTTTCTATAAATGCTCACGACAGTAGCACGACAACTTGGGACCAGCTTCGACGTCTCTGAGATGCTCGTTCCCAGGCGCTTGGCCCTAATAATCTGTACTTAGTCAAACCCTCCATTTGCATATCGTAATATCGCTAGGATACCCATTCATCTCTGCTCAAGTTACACACTATCTGATCAAAAGTACCAGACATCTACTAGTGGACATTAATATGGCCGGCCAGGGTGGCCGAGCGGTTCTAGGCGCTACAGTCTGGAACCGCGCGACCGGTACGGTCGCAGGTTCGAATCCTGCCTCGGGCATGGATGTGAGTGATGTCCTTAGGTTAATTAGGTTTAAGTAGTTCTAAGTTCTAGGGGACTAATGCCCTCAGAAGTTAAGTCCCATAGTGCTCAGAGCCATTTGAACAATTTTGAACATTAATACGAGGGTCACTCCAATGGAAATGCACACTATTTTGTAAAAATACAGTTTTCATTCTGCATGCGTGAAAGTTTTACAGTGTGTAGATACATCCTTCCCGCTTGTTTTCGAACTTAGTTCAACCTGTTCCCCTGAGTGGCGGCGTCATAGCATATCTTCAAGATGGCTGCTACATTTGACGTTCGTCAGAAGCAACGTGCTGTCATAGAATTCCTGTGCTGTGAAAACAAGACAGTGGGAAACATCCACAAGAGATGCTGCTGTCGATGGCAGTACAGTTAGTCGGTGGGCAAGCAGGTTACGTGATGAAAGCGGGCACAGCAATATTGAGGATTGTCCTCGCAGCGGCATGCCTCGTACTGCACGCACTCCAGACAATGTGTTAGAGAGTTAACGAATTGGTGACTGCTGACAGAAACATCACAGTGAACGAATTGTCACGCTACGTTAGGATAGGGGAAGGAAGTGTTTGCAGAATACTGAAAGTGTTGGCGTTAAAAAAGATTTGTGCCAGGTGGGTTCCCAGGATGTTGACAGTGGCTCAAAAAGAAACAAGAAAAACGGTATGCAGCGAACTTTTGGAACAGTACGAGAATGGTGGAGATGAATTTCTTGGAAGAATTGTGACAGGTGATGAAACGTGGCTCCATCATTTTTCAGCAGAGACGAAGAGGCATTCAATGGAGTGGCATCATGCAAATTCACCCAAGAAAAAATAATTCAAAACCACACCTTCTACTGGAAAAGTTATGGCTACGGTGTTTTTCGATTCCGAAGGACTCTTGCTTGTGGATATCATGCCAAGTGGAACCACCATAAATCCTGATGCATATGTGACAACTCTGAAGAAACTTCAGGCTCGACTGAGTCGCGTTCGACCACATCGGCAAAAGCAGGATGTTTTGCTGTTGCACGACAATGCACGGCCACATGTCAGTCAAAAACCCATGGAAGCGATCACAAAACTCGGACGGATACCCGCCTTACAGTCCTGACCTGGCTCCATGTGACTATCATCTCTTTGGGAAACTGAAAGACTCTTTTCGTGGAACAAGGTGTGAAGATGATGACTCCCTTGTGCACGCTGCCAAACAGTGGTTCCAACAGGTTGGTCCAGAATTTTACCGTGTGGGTGTACAAGCGCTGGTTCCAAGATGGCGTAAGGCAGTTGAGAGGGATGGAAATTATGTGGAGAAATGAAAATATTGTTCCTAAAGGATGTATCTACACACTGTAAGACTTTCAAACAAGTAGAATAAAAGATGGATTTTTTAAAAAAAATAGTGTGCATTTCTTTTAGAGTAACCCTCGTATGATTCGTGTCAACTCTTCACTTTCACGACGGTTTGAACTTTGCTGAGGTCACTTTCAGTGACGGGCATCAGAATGTCTGTGGAAGAATGGCAACCCATTCTTCCTCAAGAGTCGAGCCTAGAGAATGTAGTGAAATTGGACGCTGAGGTCTCTGGAGCCAAATCAACGTTCTAACTCATCCCAAAGGAGTTCCGTTGGGTTCAGGTTGGGACTGTGAGAGGCCAACGCGCTTGAGGAATGTTACTGTCCACAAACCATTGCCTCTGAGATACTGCTTCATGACAGGGAGTACTGTCATACTGATCAAACAATCATCGTTTCTGAACTGTTATTCTACCGTACGCAGAACTCAATGATCTACAATGTGATTATATCCTCCCACATTTAATGCCTTTTTAAGCATAATGAGGGTACTACGCGACCACGAAAACATCCGCATGCCACAACACTACATTCTCTGCACTTCACTGTTGGCACTACACACGATGGCAGGTAACGTTCTCCACGAATTCACCAAACACAAACCGTTCCACGTGATTTCATCTGAGTATAGCGTGATTCATCACGCCGAATTATTCGTTTCCAATGATTCACAGTCCAGTGGCGTCGCTTTTACACTACCTCAGGCGTCGCTTAGTAACGTGTGACTTAGGAGGACCTGCTCGACCACTGTATACCTTTCTTTGTAACTCCTCCGTACAGTCATTGTGCTAGCTGGACTACTGGTAGCACATTGGAACTCACTAGTAACTCCTTCCGCTGATGTCATGTGATATTTTGGAACCAATATCCGCAATGTCCGGCGGTCCTTATCTGTCAGTTCCTGAGGACTCCCTGCTTTTGTTTTCGTTGTGGTTGTTCCTTCGCGTTTCCACTTCAAAATCACATCATCAGGAATCTACTTGGGTATCTTTAGAAGGGTTTAAATGTGCCTGATGGATTTGTTACTCAGATGACATCAAATGACCAGTCCACGTTCCAAGTCAATGGCCTCTCCAGACTGAATTCTTCCGCCATTATTGCTTCTCTACTGGTGACACAATACTCCCCGCATCCTTTTAT
This sequence comes from Schistocerca cancellata, assembly GCF_023864275.1. Classification (NCBI taxonomy): domain Eukaryota; kingdom Metazoa; phylum Arthropoda; class Insecta; order Orthoptera; family Acrididae; genus Schistocerca; species Schistocerca cancellata. The sequence continues at coordinate 213,430,122 of NC_064629.1, read as the reverse complement.
ACTGGAGAATCAGCCTCTCCTGACATCTAGCGGTTAATTCCGCATTAAATACTGCTGTCTGGATAGTGTATACGTACTACTTTTAACGCGCCACGTATGCGCAACAACATCAGACGAATTTAAATCTCGTGGTGGCTGGTGGTCATAATGTTTTGGCTTTTCATTGTGTACTGTGACTCTTCCCATATCTCTGTAGCTTTGCCTAAGATACTCCACGTAATTTACAATTTATATGTGTCTACAGAGTGAGCCAGAGGAAAGATATATGCTTTGAGGGGCGACAGCATAGGTGATGGCTCAAATGGCTCTGAGCGCTATGCGACTTAACTTCTGAGGTCATCAGTCGTCGCCTAGAACTTAGAACTAATTAAACCTAACTAACCTAAGGACATCACACACATCCATGCCCGAGGAAGGATTCGAACCTGCGACCGAAGCGGTCCCTCGGCTCCAGACTGTAGGGCCTAGAACCGCACAGCCACTCCGGCCGGAAGTATAGGTGATTCTGACCAAAAAACTTCAAATGAACATATGCCCTTTTCTTAACCGTACCAGGCCCACAGCTGTCTGAAAACCACGGTCGTAAGTCGCATGCCCTTGTTCACAAGCACTCGCATGCCAGTACAACCAACAGCGACATTAGGTTGCTACCGCGCGCAGTGGCCGCTTGGTTTGAGGCGCCATGTCATGGATTGCGCGGCCCTCCCGCCGGAGGGGCGAGCCCTCCCTCGGACATGGGTGTGTGTTGTTCTTAGTATGTTAGCTTAAGTTTGTTTAAGTAATGTGTAAGTCTAGGGGCCGATGATCTCAGCAGTTTGGTCCCTTAGGAATTCACACACACACACACACACACACACACACACACACACACGCACACACGTACATTAGGCTGCGTAGTATTGTCCTTAGTGACCATTTCAATGTGCACTTCAGTTGCGCATGGTGGAGCGACAAGTCCCTAGCTTACCTCACATCTCAGTACTTCAGTGGCTGCACCAGTGTACTCCAGTGTTGTTACATGTACAGTAAAACCAGTACGGGTGAGTGTAGAGAAAATAACACAGATCTTCGCACATGTGGAGTGTGGTGTCATGATTTTTGTGTAAGGGCTTTGCAATGGCAGTTCCGAAAAGCAGGCTATTTAGCAGGGTGTTTGACAGATTTCGAGAGTGTGGTACGCTTCGCAACGTGTGTGTTGAATCTGAACATCCCGTCCAAGAAGATTCTTTAAATGGTAGATCGCAACGGCACTACCAGCTCTAGAAGACTTGCTGCACAGATTGCTCTTCCACAAACACGAGTGATGCACATAGTACATGAGCAGGGTCTGCATCCGTATCATCGGTCGAGTGTGTAACATCTGCATGTAGAAGATGACGCCAAACGAAAGAAATTCTGTCAGCGGATCTTTGCCAGTGAACGCTGTATTGCACGTACTCCGTTTACTGAGGAGTCAACATTTACCCGCAACGGCTTCAATAACACCCGCAACTTTCATGTGTGTGCACGTTAAAATCTGCACGCTACTTTGCAAACAAATTTTCAACCAAGTTTCTCATTGAATTTGTGGTGCGGTACTATTGATGACCAACACATCGGTCTAGTTATTTAGTTGACAGTGTTAATGGAGTACGGTATCTTGATTTCCTTCGAAGTGTGTTATCAGAACACTTGGAGGATATTCCTCTGGCAACACAACGTCGTACGCACTTTAGCACGGCGGAGCTCCTGCACATTCCGTAGGGCTGGTGACAAAGTACTTCATTGACATGGATCGGTCACCGTGGAGTCATTTCGTGGCCATCGAGGCAACCCAATCTTACTCCATTACATTAATGTTTGTGGGGTTGGCTTAAGAGCGAAGTCTACAAGCGCAGAGTTAACACAAAGTAAGAACTTCTCGCTCGTATTTTATATGCGTGTGCTCAGGTAAACGATCGTATGAGTGAGCTCAGATCAGCAACACAGCAGCTGTCTACAAGAGCTGCAAAGTACGGTGGAATTTTTTAAACATCTCTTGTTAGGAAATGTGCACAATTAAACAAAAAATTAGACCACAAGGATTCATTTACTATCACTTGCATTTGTCCTGTACCCCATTGTTATCATAAGTTTCCTCGGAAAAGATTAAGAATAGGAATTATGTTCATACGATGTTTTTTGTTCAGAATCACTGATAATATGACTCCTCAAAGCCTGTACCTTTCCTCCTGGCTCACACCGTATTTATCTCAGAAAAAAAAAAAAAAAAAAAAGATCGGGACGTGATACGGGCTAACCATAGCTTTGGAATACCATTTACCTGTAGACGCGAACAACCACAGTAAAACAAGCAATCGAAGCCTCCTGTGAGCGATTGCTTGATTGCATCGTACCAATATGTTTTGAAGTATTATAGTTACTGAAGTCACATGTATAAGAGCAGCTGAGTGACAAAATTCGAGAAACACCCACGTACCAATATATTTTAAAGTACGAAAGGCTTTCAGTAAGTAATGCAACACTTTTTTTCTGAAAACAGATTGAGGTTATTCATGATTACAATACACTGTGTTATACCCCACTCTTTTGGGTATAGAAACGTATTTTTCAACATAAACTCCGTTCAATGCTACGGCCTTACGCCACTTTACTGGGAGGGACTATATGCTTGCATGGTACTAGTCTTCTCGTCGACGTCGGAGCCAATGTCGCTCTGCATTAGTAACCACCCCTTCATCCACGTACTGTTTGTGGCGCCGGCCGCTGGTGGCCGAGTGGTTCTAGGCGCTTCAGTCTGGAACCGCGCGACCGCTGCGGTCGCAGGTTCGAATCCTGCCTCGGGCATGGATGTGTGTGATGTCCTTAGGTTAGTTAGGTTTAAGTAGTTCTAAGTTCTAGGGGACTGATGACCACAGATGTTAAGTCCCATAGCGCTCGGAGCCATTTGAACTGTTTGCGGCATCCTTCATTACGCTAGACAGATGGAAGTCGGAAGCGCGAGGTCTGGGTTGTAGGGTGGATGAGGAAGAAGAGTCCAATGAAGTTTTGTGAACTCCTCTCGGGGGCGTAGACTTGTGTGATGCGTCGCTTTGTCATGGCGAACCAGAAGTTTGTTTGCATTTTTGTGGCGACGAACATGCGGAAGTAGTTTCTTAGATTTCCTGAGGGTAGCACAATACACTTCAGAGTTGATCAATGTATCGTAAGGGATGACATCAAAGAGAATAATCCCTTCAGAGACACAGGAAATCTCCGCCATGACTTTACGGGCTGGGGTGTGGCTTTGAACTTTTTATTCGGAGGAGGGGTGTTGTGACGTCACTCCACGGACTGCTGTTTTGTTTCCGGTTCAAAGTGATGAACCATGTTTCATACCCTGTGACGATTTTCGATAAAAAAAATTGTCACGAACAGCCTCTTACCGCACAAGCAGTTCCATACAGACTGTCCTTCGTTGCTCTTTAAAGAAAACAATAGATTCAAACGTAAAATAATACATGGATATATGTTGATGATGCTTCTATTTGATGGAACAAAAGATGAGATCGAAGAACTACTAGCAGTATTAAATTCTTTCCACAAAAACATAAAATTCACAATATAAGATGAGGACAACACAAGCATAAATTTCCTGGATCTTAAAATCTCCAGCCATCAAAACAAAAGCATAAGTTCAGCATACACAGAAAACACACATACACGGACACGTACATGGACATCCCACCACACAGAAACCTAACATCAAACCTTTTCGTTGCAGGACTATGCATTTCATCTCATTCAAGAGAACAAATAAAGCATGTATTAAGACGAATTACACCTGAAAATGGATCCACAGGATCCGAAATGCATCGTGTACTGAATAAAACACGAAAAATTGTGACTGATGGCGTTTTTAATTCATATCTGGAGTGTATTGAGTACAGTCACGTGTGAAGCTGCAAGATGCGGTGGTGACACAGTGGCACACACCTTTGAGTACCCCACCGGGTCCATGCTACACAGAGTACACTCTCTTGATCTAGAAGGGAACACCCTCAAGAATGAGATAGATACAGTAAAGAGCATTGCCATAAGCAATGGCTGCACAGCCAAAACAATTGACAATTTAGACAGACAAATACACAAAAGCAAGACAACGAATAACAACACTATGAAAGAAGAGAAAATGTTCGCCAGTATCCCATACCTGGGCCCCATATCACAAAAAATAGCTAGCCTTTTCAAAAAAACAAATGTAACAATTTCATTCTCAACTAATAATAAATTAGGAAACTTACTCATCCATAACATAAAATCAAATACGCAAACATACAACAACAGTGGAATGTACACAGTATCATGCCCCAGTTGTCCTGCCTATTACGTAGGAAAAACAGGCAGAAACTTCAAAACCCGTTTTCAGGAACATGTAAATGCTTTCAGGCTCAACCACTTTGGAAAATCAGTCATTGCACAATATATGTTGGAAACGAAACATGTCATCAACAATCTAGAAAACAATTTGGTAGTATTACATAATGAAGCCAATGTTAAGACCATAATTCTGTTAGAACAACTGGAGATATACCTCCACAAAATCAAACAACCAGAATCGATGTTAAATGAACAAACAGATTTCGCAAGCCACAGCTATTTCAGTAGTTTTAAAGATCTGTCCTAAAGTTATTTCCTGCATATGTCAATTGTTTCCTGCATATGTCAATTGTTTAATAATTATATCTTTAGCACTACGAAAAATTCATCTTTGACCACACCACGTACAAAAACATATGTGAAGTGTTTACAAACATGTATTTGCGAATGTGCCTCTTGGATGAAGTGATATGATTGAAAACGATGGAGGAAAAACTTATGCTGTTACTAAAACGTTAAAAACGTTTTTCTTGGATTATTTGGTAAGTTTACACTATTCATCTTTTCCACAATCTCGCACATATTTTCCGTATCTGACTTACAAAATTCGTAACCTAACATCAAACCTTTTCGTGGCAGGACTATGCATTTCATCTCATTCAAGAGAACAAATAAAGCATGTATTAAGACGAATTACACCTGAAAATGGATCCATAGGATCCGAAATGCATCGTGTACTGAATAAAACACGAAAAATTGTGACTGATGGCGTTTTTAATTCATATCTGGAGTGTATTGAGTACAGTCACGTGTGAAGCTGCAAGATCCGGTGGTGACACAGTGGCACACACTTTTGAGTACCCCACCGGGTGGACGAGTGTGCCGGCCGCGTTGGCCGTGCGGTTCTGGCGCTGCAGTCCGGAACCGCGGGACTGCTACGGTCGCAGTTTCGAATCCTGCCTCGGGCATGGGTGTGTGTGATGTCCTTAGGTTAGTTAGGTTTAAGTAGTTCTAAGTTCTAGGGGACTTATGACCTAAGATGTTGAGTCCCATAGTGCTCAGAGCCATTTGAACCATTTTTTTGGACGAGTGTATCAGAGCTACCAACAGAGTGGTGCAGTGATGCAGAGAGGTGTTTGGTTGTGATCCGTGGATCACCTCAAGTGACAATGTCCGAGATTCCAACATTTCAGAAGTCACACCTGTGGTGCCGCGGGAGATCGGACAGGTTCGCACGACCTTGTTGTAATGCTCGCCAAACGACTCGCCGTGCTTTTGTTCACTGCTAGGTCTCCGTAGACATTCTTCAAGCGCCTATGAGTATCTGCGATGCTCTGGTTTTCCGCCAAAAGGAACTCAACGTCTTCTCCCTGCATGGAACGCACCTCCGTTTCAGACACCATTTTGAAGGCTACGTACAGAGTCGCCACCTATCTGAGCTTTATGAAACCACAGGGGCCAGAGCGGAAATATCATACAATGTTCCACAACAAATTCCGCATTTTTTTCAAGTGAAACTGGACGGGAAAAAAATTAATTGCATTACTTCTTAAATGCACATCATATTATAGTCACTGAAGAAGTGCAGATGAGTAATGAAATTCGAGAAATACCACCGACTGGCACGCAATGCAACATGCGATGTGAGGAAGATCACCTGCCAAGTACAAACACAGGAAAAAGTTCGTAATGACGGCCAGCGATGTGTAAGTGTTCCCGGTGGTAGGGAAATATAATTTGCCTCCTCCAGGGACAGCGCCAGGTAACAGTGGAGCTCCTGGGAAAAGCGGAAACCAGCGCAGGGAAAATTATAGTGGCGACCAGCTATAATGTCCGCGGAGATGTCGTCACCTCGTTAGGCCAGCCGTGACACGGCTCATTTACCAGCGCCCGCGCGCCCTCTTTGTTTGGGGACACCACTGCCAATTTCTCGTCCTCGCATCTGCCAGCAGTATCCTGTTGCAGAGGCCACACAGTGGAATTCTTTGGGACCAAAAATATTTCTTTCCGAAAAACAGCAGAGTGTTTGCAGTCCGGAGGATCCAGGTGACACACGTGGCGTAGCTGAGGATGTACACTTGGCGGGAGGACTGGAAAGGGGTTCAACCACTTTGTGAGAACAGCTGATCAGATACACGAAGGACAAGTAGCGGCTCCGGCTTGCAATCGTCTGTATAAATAACCGGGACATGGTTGTGCTAACTGTGTGACAGGGACGCCATAGCCCGATGAGACACTGGGCTGCCGGCCTCTGAACCTGACCACGGAGTTAATTTATAGTCGGCGTAAGTCCTATTTTGTACCAATACGTTGGAACGGCAGAATGGGATATAAATACACTCTAAAACAAAAAAAGTCGAGGCGGGACTCGCCACTCACGGCAGTTCTACTCCAGTCAGTGAGATTCTAGGCCGAAAAAGTGCCTGGAGGCGCACCAGGCAACATGTCATGCCGGTCTGAGTGTCGCTTGCCATGCGGTCCGAAAACCAGGAGTGATGATCGGTGGTGCCATTTATTTTCATAGCAGGCCCGTCTGGTTGTCATCCGTGGCGCCCTTACAGCATAGTGGTATGTCGTCGATATTCTACGCCCTGTCTTTTTGCCCGTCATGACAAGCC